>NC_090323.1:262566507-262867794 GCF_040869045.1 Eurosta solidaginis | reverse complement strand
GAAAAACAGCGGCGACATCTGCCTATCACATTTCACGTGTGCGAAAATTTCACGACATCTGCTTCTCAAGTCTCTCAATGATCCAGAGCTTTGCCGTGAGAATTGAGCGTGAGCCGGAGCAGTAAAAATCACTGGAAGACGGCATATGGTTGCCAACAGTAGCGCAAATGCGGTGCCTCTTTGCTCGCTGACAGCAGGTACTTCTTTTTGTTCTCATTCACCATCAAACCCATCAATTTGTGAATTTCTTATCTTTAGTTTGGCAATGCTGCCTTTAATAAACTTACCTTTTCCAAAATAGATGTCGCTGCTTTGCCTTTAGCCGTATATTTTAAATGAAACCCAACGGCGACATCTACCTATCACAACTCATTTGTACAAAAATGCTCTTTTTCTCCAGTCTCCCAATGAGCCAGGGCATTCCCGCTTGAACTTAGCGGGACGCGGAGCTAGGAATCTCACTGGATGATGGATAATATGCGTGAAGTGAGAAAGTTGAATCAAAAAGAGAAATAAGTGATGTTTTTTTTTAACTGAGTGGAGAACCATAATACAGTTTTAACAAACGTGGAAGAAGAACAACAAAAGTTGTCTAGGTTCGGATGTAAAGGAACATCATATACTCAGCTAGAGATCTACCGTGCAGTTATTTTAGTTCAATTTTTGGCACTAAGTATTATCGAAAAAGAGGTATTTATTTAATGATTTTGAGTCTTTTATAAAAGGTATTCCTCTTTGTATAGAAAATAATTGTAAAGAGTTTTTTTCACAGTAGGTCAATTCTTCCTTGGTCAAAAGTGGTTGCCACACCCATTTAAAAAATTATATGTTACCCTGCAAAAATTGTTGGATTACGTGTTCCATTTTCTTCATGTTGGAGTACTCTAACAATACTCCTTTGCAGTGTTGCCAGGTTAGCCTTTTCGTTTTTAGTGGCATGAAAATTCTGAAAACTAAATTAAGGAACAAACTAAAAATTAAAATGCTTAATGCGCTGCTTAATATTAGATGCTCGTTAAAACGCTTATCTAAATGTTGTAATGACTTTGAAATTACCGATGATCTCATAGCTATGGTAAATAGCCAAACTTTATACCCAGACTTAAGCTCTTCTGATTCTTCAGACGGAGAATATTTTATATAAATAATTAGTTTGTAATATTTTTTTTGCGTATATACACACATGTAATCATTTAAAGTAATTCCATGTGCTAGTCAAAGAAAATGTGCCTGATATGTTTTGAAAGAGGACGTTATGCTTAAGTTATGTTTATAAGTTTTTATTTACAAATGTGTAAACTAAAATATAAAAAAAAATTTTATGAATTAACCAAAAAAATTTCTGGCCTTTTTTTAGCTTCTTTTTTTTCTAAATTTAGCCTTTTCTAACCTTTTTTTTTTGCCAATCTAGCTTCTTTTTTTTGCATGACCTGGCAACACTGCTCCTTTGCATTGCGTTTGCGGATCACCATCAGCCGATCATTGCTCGTTTTTTAACGACAGTGATCACGACACGATGACGATCGAACAGATTTGCCAAAAGTAAAATATTGCATGCTAATAACTAATAATAAAATTTTACTTTGGCAACTCTGATAAAATGCAAAAGCGCGCTGGTTTTATGTATACATACTAAAGTATATAGAGAAATATTACCCTTCAAGAAACGCGAGTACTCCATAAATAATGTAAGGAATACTCCTTTGGGAGTATAGGAGTGTTTCAAAACTAATCTGTATTCATACAAAAAATGTGCTCCAATTAACATTGCGATGTCCTAGGAGAGGAGTAGGTGATCCCACTCCCGCTTTGTTTGTGAGAATACCAGAGAGTACATACGTGAGAGTACTTTCCAAAGTACTTTCACTTTTGCACTCCATGGAGCACCCACAGAGGATCATATGCCAAAGTACTAAAGAGGAATTGTTTCGGAAAGAATTATCGGAGTGAATTTTATTTAAAATGAAAGTAAATGAAGAGGGGCAATACAACTTTTATATTCTTTACTACGAATATTCTTATGTTATTTAGCATTTGCGTGAATAAAGAAACTAATATTTCTCTATACTATAGTATGTATACATAAACCCAGTGCGCATTTTATCAGAGTTGCCATAGTAAAATTTTATTATCAGTTATTTGTATGCAATATTTTACTTTTGGCAACTCTGTTCGATCGTCATCGTGTCGTGATGCCAGTCGTTAAAAAACGAGCAATGATCGGCTGATGGTGGCCCGCAAACTCATTGCAAAGGAGTATTGTTAGAGTACTCCAACATGAAGAAAATGGAACACGTAATCCAACAATTTTTGCAGGGTAGTTTCTTTATTCACGCAAATGCTAAATAACATAAGAATATTCGTAGTATAAAATATAAAAGTTGTATTTCCCCTCTTCATTTACTTTCATTTTAAATTAAATTCACTTCGATAATTCTTTCCGACACAATTCCTCTTTAGTACTTTGGCATATGATCCTCTGTGGGTGCTCCATGGAGTACTACAGTGAAAGTACTCTCACGTACATATGTACTCTATGGAATACTCACAAACAAAGCGAGAGTGGGATCACCTACTCCTCTCCTAGGACATCGCAATGTTAATTGGAGTACATTTTTTGTATGAATACAGATTAGATTTGGAGCAGTCCTATACTCCCAAAGGAGTATTCCTTACATTATTTAAAGAGTACTCGCGTTTTTTGAAGGGTATCTCAATCGGTAATCGGCTCCAGAAACGGCACCCAATACATAATCAAAAAAGGCGCTGCCACGCCCGTTTCCAAAAAGTGCTGCCATTAATTTAATTTTTATAAATACACTTTAGAAGGGAAATAGCGTATTAACAACTTTTTATAAGGGTTTGTCGTTCATGGCTCTCGAAAATAACAAAAACCCGATTCTGAGCATTTTCAATGGAAATATGCCACGCCTTAACCTTAAGTTATCTGCCCAAGAGTTTGGAAATTAATTAATTATATAAAAAGGAATAATTTGAGGGGGCGGTGCCGCTTTTTCATAAACTTTTATTTTTTTCATACAAAATATGTCCAGTCTAATATACATGCATGTAATATGCTCTTCGTCCCACCAACTCACCTCTAATCACATGCAACGCACGCTGTCGCAACTTAAATTGCATCATCTGCCGCGTATTTACAGTGAGAAATTCTTTTTCGAATTCTTCATCGCTTACTTTCAATTCCCGCGCACACAATTCATCGCGCGTATAAATATCTTTTGGCAGCCATCTGAGTATCAATTCTTCCAGTTCAGCGAGGGTGCACTGCAGCGCTTCCTGTAACTGTACAAAACGCATCATTCCGCGCCAATTGTTGAATTTACAATGCTTTGCAACGATGCGCGTAGCCAGCCGGCATTCGACGACGCGTTCATTAAAATCTGATGAAGCCGCTTTGTTCTTTGCTGCTAGGCTGTTGGCCACAACGAAACAAACACCAGCTGGTAGTTGTATGGGAGTGGCGTATAACTTCGGATGGAATTCAATGAATTGAGCATAACCAGCTTTGGCCAAATATGCAATAGCTTGATCCATTCCACCACCCTGTGTGCCAATGTAACGTTCACAACGCGCCGAAATCGAGGCCAAATGCTTGCGTTCCAAAGGCAACTGATGTATACACGCAGTGGCTAACACCGCAGCGCTGACCAATGCACTTGAGCTACTCAAACCGGAAGCGGGCGGTATGTTGCCACTCAAAGCGATTGCCATGCCGATGGGTTGAAAGGTTAGTTGACTTGTCTGTTGCATTTCTTCGTAGATGCCCTTTATGCCACACAAATAGTAATTGTACCATTTTGGACCGCTTTGCGCTGGCACATCAATGCTGTATAATAAGTAATTTAGATAATACATGTGATTTGTTTGACAGTTAATAAGGAAAGTAATGTGGTTTATTTACAGTTAAAATTGTTATATACCTCAGTGCATTCAAATCGATTTTCAAGTTTTCGTATCGCGCTGTTTCGACATTGCGCAGCTGAAGAAATGTGTCTGTATTTTGGCCGACTGCCAAGAGGATGCACTGGTCGATAGCCATTGGTAGAACTGGATAGCCGCAATAATCAACATGTTCACCGATTATATTTACGCTTATTTTAGATACGAGAGAAAATATAAAATGAGAAATAGGTATATTAGATCCACCATAAATTTTTATACTCAGCGTGCTTTGCACACAGAGTATATTAACTTTGATTGGATAACGGTTGGTTGTACAGGTATAAAGGGAATCGAGATAGATATAGACTTCCATATATCAAAATCATCAGTATCGAAAAAAAATTTGATTGAGCCATGGATCCGTCCGTCTGTCCGTTAGCACGATAACTTGAGTAACTTTTGCGGTATCTTGATGAAATTTGGTATGTAGGTTCTTGGGCACTCATCTCAG
The DNA here is from genome assembly GCF_040869045.1 of Eurosta solidaginis. Classification (NCBI taxonomy): domain Eukaryota; kingdom Metazoa; phylum Arthropoda; class Insecta; order Diptera; family Tephritidae; genus Eurosta; species Eurosta solidaginis. Next base: position 262,863,380 of record NC_090323.1, on the reverse strand, counting down.
ATCGCTATTTGAAATGAACGAAATTGAACTATAACCACGCCCACTTTTTCGATATCGAAAACGATAACTAACTAGTAAATTCTAGAACGGAAAAGCCTAGAAATATGCAACGAAGAAACCAGACAGTTGCGAAGTATAAGTGTTATTGTGAAGTACTTTAATAAAGGCCATTTTGTATTATGAATAGTGGAGTTATTTATTTAAGAGTTTAGTGATTCGAACGTTAGTAGAAGGTTGCAAATAAGAGGAATTGCAATAAATTCGTTACAGTATTATATACTTCATTACAGTCAATACAAAAAAATCATGTTTCATTACCGGCAGAGGCTCTGGCGACCCCAAGTTCCTCACGGAACCAAGGGATGGGGAGGTTGGGATGACCTAGAAGGTACAATAGGGTCATATAAATCGTTCCCGGGATGGTCGGGCTAGTACCTTAATGGTGCTTAGTTACCGGAACGTACCAAAGCCGTCAGAGAGCGTCTGTGTCGTTAATACAACAACATTAGATATACAGCTTTTATCACTTCGATTTCACTGCCCTTCTCGTGGAAGGACATATGAATTGGCTCAATAGGTAAAGACTTCGTCGACTGTTGAGTAAAGGTGGACTCAGCTCAAATCCAGGATATTCTGTGCTTCATAAGACTAACGAAGTGCTTCATCTACTCAGTGCTTCTTTTACTTTTACTAAAGTAGGAAATGTTATAGCTCTCATCAGTGGTACCACAAGAACATATCAAATGAGTTGGGTTAAGTTATCTTATCAATATATATATATACATATACCAAGATAAAGTGAGTTCACATAAGTACGTGAACTAAGTGTAGTAAAGATATGTCGATTTTTGCTCAAGTTATCGTGTTAACGGCCGAGCGAAAGGACAGACGGACGGCTGTGTATAAAAACTGGGCGTGGCTTCAACCTATTTCGCCAATTTTCACAGAAAACAGTTATCGTCGTAGAATCTATGCCCCTACCAAATTTCACAAAATTGGTAAGTTTTTTTCGACTAATGGCATTAAAAGTATTCTAGACAAATTAAATGAAAAAGGGCGGAGCCACGCCCATTGTGAAATTTTCTTTTATTTTTGTATTTTCTTGCACCATATCATTACAGGGGTTGAATGTTGACATAATTTACTTATATACTGTAAAAATATTAAATTTTTTGTTAAAATTTGACTTAAAAATTTTTTTTTAAGTGGGCGTGTTCGTCATCCGATTTCGCTAGTTTTTATTGTGGACATATACAGTAATAGGAGTAACCTTTCTGCCAAATTTCATCATGATATCTTCAACGACGGTCAAATTACAGCTTGGAAAACTTTTAAATTAGCTTCTTTTAGAAGTGGGCGGTGCCATGCCCATTGTCCAAAATTTTATTAGTTTTCTATTCTGCGTCATAAGGTCAACCCATCTTCCAAATTCCATCGCTTTATCCGTCTTTGGTAATGAATTATTGCACTTTTTCTGTTTTTCGAAATTTTCGATATCGAAAAAGTGGGCGTGGTTATAGTCCGATTTCGTCTATGCAACAATATATAAATAAGCAAGTTTTTTGATAACTTTCCAACTTGTGTTTGTGTGACTTAATCGGATTGAGCTTGCTTGGTCTAATTAGAAAATGTCAAAAGCGCAAGTGAATCAATCTTTCAACCAACTGCAACCAACGGTATAGCTGATTAAAGATAAGGAAAGAAAAATACGATGACAGCTTCCAAAAAATTTCTAGCATTGTGGATAAAACAAGTGTGATATCTTATCCGTCAACTGCCTGACAGGATGTTCAATATGGCTACTTTTATTTGTAATTTTGACGTCTATGCAGACGTTATCACACTTGTCTTATCCACAATGATTTCTAACTTCAATTGTTCGCCAAGAGGTGAATGCGTTTAGAAGTGAATAGAAGTGCTTAAGTATTTTAAAATTTGATTACCAAAAAGAAAATGCCCAGTGATAGAAAGTGCGTGGTATTGGGATGCGGTCGTTCAACCGTATCCGACCGAAAAGTGAAGTTCTTCCTTATGCCGAAGAACATGAGGGAGCAGTGGCTTGCCAATTTAAGACTGCAGGAGCACCAAAACGGACTGGTGTACGTTTCCAGCCTTCACTTCCCAAAGGAAGCCTATGGAGATAGGCATAAAAAGAACGATGTACACACAATTAATTTGGGTAAGTATATTTAATTGCAATATGCCTATAAATAAAAGTGATGTATGTACATGTGTTATGTGAAGTGATTGCATAGTTGGGCACATTGCAATGCCAACATTGGCCGAAAGGCAGAAAAGTGCTTAAAGTTGAAGTTTACTGACTTTTTGCTAAGGACGGCATTGCAAACATTTTTCATTTGTACGTGGTTAGTTTTTGCTAAACATTTTCTATTTTATTTAATACCATATGCATTAATTGAATTTTATTTTAATTTAATTTAGTTATAATTTATTTTTTGGGTTTATTTTTTTGGTTTTACCTACTTGATTTGATTTTACTTTACTTCATTTTATTAAATTAAATTTTATAAATTTATTTTAATTTTATTTTACTTTGCTTAATTTAATTTAATAATTTTTTTTTTTTTTTTTCTTGTGCCAGTGAATGTGAATATATGTGTTTTGCTACAATATCATTAGTATCGTCTGAAAATCATTCAAGGCTTGGGCTCTATTACCCATTCGGGATCATTTGGGGACCCTATCAGGTTATCAGCCCATGTAGCTCTTATTTTTTACTCTATTATAAAAATAAAATACATTAGACAGAAAAAAGTGATTAAACAGGTAACGCTGATAAGCAGGCTAATACCAATTTCACACAGAAATGTGGCTATTTTTATTATCTTTTGCTGCACGATTGAATTCAATAAAGGCTTTAATGTAGAACACTTGCCTAATTATTTCATTAAGCTTCTGTGTGAAGTTGGTATAACGTGAACGTAAACTACACTTCTACACTAGAATATATCGAATAACCATGGTATAAAAAAGAAGGTAGGGCGGGATGGGAATTTCTTTTAGGATGAAAACACAATGGTCATCTCACAAAATAATTATATGCTCTAGCACGATTTATGTGCACACATGTCTGTTGCACTTAGTAATAGGTAATTTTTGCAATTTTAAGGTTATGATGGAGAACCTCCGTACAAATACATTGAGCAGATACATAGTTTTAAATTATGAAAGCGATTCGTCAAACATTTTGATAGTGCCACCCTTCAAACGTTCGTCTAAGGCACCAGGCGGAAATTACGTTAGAGGAATTTGAGCTATTCTCCGATCCTGACGAGAAGCGACAACGTTTGGACGTACGCCGCTATAGTTGGGAAGGGTTAGATGAAAATGTTGAGACAATGAGCGATTTGCTAAAAATGCTCGAAGGCACATAAAAGTTAACGGAAAACTACGCAAAATTATTCAAAAATTGAAAAAAGACAATGCCACTCTTAAATTGCACATCAAACGACTTAAACGTTCACAATTCACGCCTGCGGGCGGGGCAAGTAGCGATGCCATAATATTCGCGCAAATGATAACTGGATCCAGAGGTAAAAATCATTTACCAGAACAAAAAGAGTTGGCTCAAAATATAAACTATATGACAACGAAATCGTATAATTTTATGCGGGAAGAAAGCCACTCTTCTTCAGGCGAGACCAATACCCTCCGTTCGCCCTGGCAACGATCCGCAAGTTATCGAAAATTTAAAATTAATAATACAAAAAATGCCAGAAACTGATCGGCTTTGCGCAATAATGTGGGACGAAGTCGTTATAAAAAATGACCTGCAATATAATAACATCATCGACGTTATTGATGGTTTTGTTGATTATGGTGACCGATACCAGAGCACCAGTTGTAGCCGACAAGCGCCTATTTTTATGGTGAAAGGCATAACGTCTAACTGGAAGTACATACGTATCGTACTATCCAAAAAAAAACAGCTGCCAGCGAACAGAAAATAATCTAGTTATTCTATAAAAATATATGTAGATGTCGCACAAAGCATTGGGCTAACCGTGAAAGTAGCTTGTGCGATCTACACAGCTGCAACACAGCAGCATACTCAACCACGTCAACAAAAATAACACTCATTTAATTTACAAAGGCAAAAAAATACATTTTATGTTTGATTACTGCCATTTGATTAAAGCGGTCTGAAATAACTTTTTAAATAATAAAGAAATAGGCTCTGCTGATGGCAAATTAAGGCACGATATTGTTAAAAGGCTTTACAATATAGATAAAAAACAGTAATTTTCAAGTATGTCCGAAATTAACCGACGCTCATGTTGAGCCAGGTCCATTTGAAACATTTAGTGTATCCAGAGCCGTCCAATTATTACGCCACTCTGTATATGCGGGTATAAAAATGTTTGCAGAAATGAATTTGTTTAGCAATAATCACAAAATTTTTGCCTCTATTGAGCCGACTCAGAACTTTATAAAGCGTTTTAATGATTTGTTTGACGAGCTCGACTGTCGATTTATTGGGAAAATGCGGAAAAATGACGAGTTTAAAATTGCCCGGCTACTCGATCATATAACTTACTTGGAGTCGCTTAGGTTCAATTTTGAGCTACATTGCATTGATGCATTCATACTAACGATTCGCTCAATGATACATTTCTCAGAAGATATATTTGAAATGCACCAAGACATAAAGTTTATTATGCTGGGAAAATTAAACCAGGACTTCTTCGACGCATTCTTTGAAGGAATAAACATGCATCCATCAGCATACGAAATGCAGTACATTGTATACAGGTGGGTGTCGATGAACATTTTGTAACACCGCTTGAAAGGCAAAGGCACAAACTGCGAAGGTGACGATGATGTGTTCCTCGAATATATTGATGGTAAGCCCACTATTCCAGATGAGCTGACAGGTAGAGTGGATCAGACCCAAAACGATCCAAATGAAGACGAAAAGGCAGCCGTGTATAGCGAAGAATCAGCCGTGGATGAAGAAATCGAAATGATTATCATTGAAAGTATTGTTAACCTAGATTGCCCAACAGACATTCCGGTTCAAAGATATTATGCCGGTTATACAATAGGCAAACAATTAGCCACGAAAATTAAATGCGAATATGGCTTTGACGAAAGACAACGTTGATCTCACAAGCTCAGAAGCCGTAATAAGAGCCAAAAGCTTTGTGGAAGATAACCGTTTAGTAAACCCAGCCCAGTGCGTGTTTGAAATATGCGTAAAACACATGAAATGGTTTGTTGACGCTCTTTGTCCGAACATTAAAGCCAGTATATTACGGGGACTCAGTTAACCTTATAAACGCCTTATAAAGGGTGTAAACGTATAAATTTATCTAGTGTGTAAACGAACTGTCAAATTTTGTATGAAAAATCATATACACAATTTGTATAAATTTACGCGCATATTTCATGAGGGGGACTCATGATAGCATATAAACTTATAAGGTGTAAAATTATATCCCTTTACACACGCGGTTATATGAACGCACCTAGTAATACTCTTGATAAACTTGATTGTTTATCAGCTGTATTATTGCCAAACAGAAATTTTTCGATTGTTATACAAATTAAAAAATGCCAAGATTAAGTGAAAACTCAAAACTAATAAAACGCCTTTACTTGCTGATGTTGGAGATTTCTGATGAAAATGCCTGCTGTAATGTCTGCAAGGTTGCATTCCTTTGAGTTTACCGCGTTTACACAATGAAATGTGCGCGTAAATTTATACAAATTGTGTAAATGATTTTTCATACAAAATTTGACAGCTCGTGCGTAAACTAGATAAATTTATACGTTTACACACTTTATAAGGCATTTATACGGTTACATGAGTCCCCCTAATGAAATGTGCGCGTAAATTTATAGATTGTGTAAATGATTTTTCATACAAAATTTGACAGCTCGTTTACGCACTAGATAAAATTATACGTTTACACACTTTATAAGGCATTTATACGGTTACATGAGTCCCCCTATGGTGTAAACGCGGTAAACTCAAAGGAATGCAACCTTGCAAACATAATTGCCGTCCTTTTCATCAGAAATCTCTGACATCAGAAATCTCCGACATCAGCGAGTAATTTACAAGAATTTCTTAGTAAAGATGTTTTGGTTTTGATTTTTCACTTAATCTTAGCATTTTTTAATTTGTATAACAATCAAACATTTTTTTGGCAATAATACAGCTGATCGACAATTCAGTTTATCAAGAATATTACTAGGTGCGTTCATATAACAGCGTGTGTAAATGGATATAATTTTACACCTTATAAATTTATATGCTTTAATGAGTCCCCCTATTATCTTATATAAATCTTAAGACTGACAAAATTCTGCCAGATTGGTTCGGAGAAAACTCAGAGTGCGGAGTTGCAAGAGTTCGTGGTAAAAGTTTTGCTATATAAAAATGCTCATTTTCATATTATATTACTAATTTCGTGCCACCTACCGTCCAGGCATACGAACGTAAAATCGAGGTTCTTTTCCAAACTGGTTGCAAAAAAATTCATGCAGGTGTCGTAAGCGCGCGTACAGATGGTGCTGTGGTCGTAGCGCAACATTCGAAACACAGATGACGCACTCCTCGCTCATTTCGTTCAAAAAAACACTGTATGTTTATTTGTATTATTTTCTTTGTTTTTATTAGCACTCGATTAAAGTTAATAAATTGCATATGAGCAGGTATTACAACAAACGCACACAAAACATATCTAAATGTAAATAAAACACTTGGTGACGATGACAACGAACGACAATATAAGAATTTTTATGCGAGAGTGAATGAATTGTTGCTAACGCTTGGAGGGGAGCGTGCGCGAGTAATACAAAATGCCTCGAAAATAGCACACGAAATCGAATTGATAAGAACAGCCGACGGAGAAGGCACAGCAATAAAATTCAACAATCAAGCAAGTAATTTATTTAAATTATCGTTTTTAATTTGTTATTTATTTTCTTTTTGTTCACTTTTTGTAAAACCTTATTTCACATACACTTCCCCGTTAGATGTGATTTTATTTGCTGCTTCCACTAAACGCTGGCCCTTTCGACTAGGCAATGCCAAACGTCAAACTGAAAGAAAGTAGCAATGCAACAAAGTTGCTCGCTCGCAATTTGTTCTAATAGAGAGAGTTAGAGAACAAAAGTGGGTGGGAATGGGAGGAAAATGGCAGATGCGCCCAGCGCACAGTGGTCGGTTTTGTGTATCGATTGTTGCCAACAAACTTAGCGAAAATATGTATTACTCGTAAAAGCCTTCCGCGATTTACAACCAGATTGACTGAATTTTGTGTGTGTTAGTGCAGTCGGGTGGCTTCGTGACACACATATTTGTTGTCGGCTACACGTTGATGAAAATCAAAAATTTTTGATTTTTTCATTTGACGCTAGCTTATTTGATAGTCGCGGGGTGTGATTGACAAAACGCAGTGTTGTATTTAGTTTGTGTCGACATTCAAAACGAAAAAGTGCGCGGAAGAACAGCAATTTATATTAAAATTTATTGAAAATTATCAATGTTTACCAGCTTTATGGAATGTAAAGCTTTTATTATTATTTAATAAAATTTTTATTAATTTTTTTATTATTTAATAAAACTGCTGTAGTTGCAAGTAAAAAAAAGTCATCATCCGATGACGACGTATTCACGTCCGAACGCTACGGTTTCTCAATGCAAATGTTGATTGATGGCTTTTTATTTGATAGTCGCGGGGCAAGCGTCAAATACCCGACACGCACACATACAAAAATTCAGTCAATCTGGTTGTAAATCGCGGAAGGCTTTAAGTCTGAAGCAGGGATGCACCTTAACGTTAAGCTAATCGTTTATCAAAAAACTTCCACCGTTTCCGTTGAAACACTTGGAAATATTATCGATAAAGAAATTATCAAGATAAATTGTATCTCGTTTTTAACCGAAACGAAAAGCTTTCGTTAACGTTAACAAAAACGCGATACTTTATGTTTAAATTGTGCTGGCAATGCTATAGCCATGGTGAAGCCGTAAGGTGGTAACAGCGAGCGGACGTACACACAAACTCCATGTAATTTGTTTGTGTAATTCGTTGGTGGTAATGTCAAAAAACTCTGAGAAATGTTCGTACTGTCAAAATTCATGAGAAAAGTTGCAATCAGCTTGGCTAATGCTTTCACCTTTAATGACTCCCCCCTCAATCAGCTTTGCCAGCATAGTTTGAAATTAATAATCAACATAAACGATTTGATTTCGTTTTGATATGGCAGAAACGTTAATTTGACATTCTTAACGTTAATAAACGAAACGAAATGACTTTTTTTTTGTTTATTAACGTTAATTATCGTAACGAAATGATATCGGTTGTCTGTTCTGAAGTCTAGAAGTAAAAAATCCAAGAATTTAATAATTTCTTTAAGTACAATGATAATAGGGTTCATCCTGAACCCTGATTGGAAAAGTGAGCTTGAAAATAGCCGTATTTATTTTTAAGTATATCGTTTTTGCAATTTTTTGATTTCTCGCAAAGATAAAAGTAATTTTATTTGAACTTAATTGTGTTCCAAGAAAAATTATGAAAGCAATACACCGAACGATACCAGAGAAGTTCGACCTTCTCTGCCGATACATAAAAAGGACTGAATTAGATTTGTTGCTAAGTTGAATCGTGTAATATCTTTCCAAGGCTAAATATGTACTTTTTATAAAGTCCCCCCAATACAGTCGAATTTCCAAATGCGCTTTACATGCCATACAAATAATGCTAATATTTTGAATCGGCATACCTGCGAGGAGATTAAGTCCGAGCGTCTCTTCCAATTTTTAATAAGCTCCTTTTTAACTTTTTTCCTACAAACTGGATTGGAGTGTTTGCAAACCACTGCCAAGTGGCCTCCGTTTTTCGGAAAAATTTTCTAAAACATTACGGTGTTAGTTGTCTTGTCACTTAAGTCGGGAATCCTTGGCCAACATACCCTCTACACCACGGAGGTATTGCCATAAATATACATTTTAAAAAATATAACGCTCAAGAGAAACGCTTTTCAAGATATGTTCAATAGCTTTTGCTGTAAATTGCACATGAAAATTATTGTAAATATTTCAACAATAAACATAGAATTTTCGGATTTAGGTGATATTTTTTTGTCAGTTACTCTAGCCGCAGAATCTCCACTTCGCAACCGTAACCCTATTTAAAGAAACTTGGTAATTGATAAAACACTTCTACGTATATAATATATCAATATATTTTACTGCAAAAATAAAAATAAAATTAGCGCAATTTAAGATGAGTGAATTCCGCATAAACGCGCCCGCTCAACGTTTGGAAGTCAACTAAAAGTTCGTTCCAACAAGACATCTTTTACAGTTCTGTTTGTTCAGTCTTCGGTATCACAACCCTTGAGTTTTTATCAGCTGGTGTTGGTGCAATTATCATTAGAAAAATAAACATAAACCAAGCTTATCATAAATACATATATAAATTTTGATGCTCATTAATCGATGCAATAAATGAAACCGGTTAAATTTGTATTTTATTTTAAAAATTAAATGACTTTTAAATCAATTTGTCCATTCACTGAAATGAAACACTAACCAATACTTATGAATTTTATGAATTTAAATAAAATAAATGTACTACAAGATTAATGCTTCACTATATGAAAAATTCAAATTCATTGTTATTGTCATGTATTCTGGTGTAATGCTTAGGTACATAGTTCATAGATCCAATTCGGCCGGTTTTGTTCTTTAGTTAATTTGCTCAAGTATTCTTTATTGCTTTGATAAGGATTTAATTGTTTAACCTCAATTTTTTGTTCAATATTGTTTTAGTACATTTGTGTTTATCAGTGAGCTGCAATTATTCATGTTTTAAGCTGGAGTCATTGGTGCCGTATGTCGTATCGCTGTATCCGTATCCCTAACGTAATCAGCTGTTTATCGTTACGACGGTAAACCAAAACCCAATTGGTTGGCTACGATACGGTTACGACCTTAGCGGCACCAATAATCGATTACATTGATTCTCATAAGATTGGTCGAATCAGCTGTTATAAGTTTACCGATACGGTTACCGATAAAGCACCAATGTCTCCAGCTTTAAGGTTATTAGTGGACTAACCAAAAAATTAGTATTAGTGCGTACACAAACAAAGAATATCATGCACTTATATCCACTAAAACACATTTACATAGTCATGCTTCGTAAAATGAATAACCGCTCATAAGCCACGAAGCAGTTCAGTACTCAATTGTCTTATTGAGCAAGAAAGTCAACTGTGTTATACGAAAACACTAATTTGAATCAGTATGGTTAACAGTACAATAAAATGAATATAGTGATATCAGTCTTCTCACGCTAGCAACACAACGATGTACACCATTGTAAATTTTACCAAGTAGCGCAACTAACAGCTGATCGGTGAAACTTCGCACATTCACACGCACAGTTCTCGACTCAGTTTCAAAACAAAACTTTAGATTATTTAATTCAAATTTTAAAGTGAGATAATCCTTACATATTTATGTATACAGAATATATATGGCGTTTTTGTTGTTATTAAAACAATAGTTTTATTTATATTAAAGCTTTTATCATTTTTTTTTTTTAACTTCGAAAAATCTCCGAACACCATTCCTTCATTATATGACATTCGACTGCCTAGTCCACTGCCTTCCACTCTATTCGCAACATAACCTCTACTTAAGCTGCCAAACTATATAGTAAACAATGATGTACACGAAACTAAACTGAATACAGCGCTAAAGAAAAACCGATAATAAACGAAGTATACAGTGTATTACACATGAAACCAACATGCTATTGAGTTAACGCGACTATGATTTCAGTTTATACTCAACAATGTCATATATGTATGGGACATATGTGTTGCGGGGCACTCGTATGTATTTTCTATTTTATGTGCTAGTCACTCATAGTATTTGTCTGTACTTGACTAAGTACACATTTACGCCCCGATTCTAGTGTGGTAACAACATTCTTCACCACGGTAACGAAATCATGTGGAAACTTTTACACCCTTTTGGTATTCTATCCGCGAAAGTAGCCGGATAATTTTTTACCCACAAAAGTAGGTGGTTACATCGAAATAACCAAACAACAGCTGTTGTTTAGAAAAAGGCAAAACTGAAAAATAAAGAATTGTAAGCGCAAATAAGTAAAGATAATAGTAAAAAAGTGTTGCCTCTTGCTATATATTATATATTTGTTTACATTATGTACTTTCACAGAATAAATTACAATATAACTATGTAAAATCTTATGCATGTATGTACATATATACACATCGTCTCGTTTATTTGTTAACCTCGTATCTACGAGTGACACATTTTCGGTAAAGCCATGGCGGAACCATACAAGGTGGCAGCATGGTGACATACCTACAAACATAAATAGAAATTCCATGTACTTTGTTTTTGTAAATTCGATGGACGAATGTCAAAATCGAACTGCGTCGGAAGTTGATGTATCAAATCAAATAAAAAAGTTTATATTCAGCTGTCGCATGCTGCCACTTTGTATCGTTCCGCCATGGATAAAGCGAAGGAAACCAACTTTTAAATTTCACCACAGACACTGGTGAGTTTTTCGATGATGACAGCGTTTCCACTTTGGCCAGAATCGCGAATAAAAGAACTGGTAACGATTTTCGGTTACATAATGTTCTGGGGACTATTTTACCGGTAACGCTCAGAATCGGCCCGTTAGACACAATTTTTTGGCTCATGACTAAGTGCACTAATTTTATTAGTACTCAGAGCAGACCTCTGGTGTTTATATACAGTAAATGTTTTTGTTATAGTTTTAAAGATTTGTAGCTTTTCATGTCCGTGGTTACCAAGGTTAGGATGCTTAATTGTGATTTTGATACGACGGGAACACTGTTAAATCCAATACATAGATGTATCCGCGTCAACCCAGACCCTCTTTTTTTAGTGCAATCTCAAAAGCATTTCCCGAAGGTCTGCTGTGAGTTTGACAGATCTTAAGTATAGGTACGCTAAATTAATATTTTGATTTATGTATTTCTTTTGCGTGGAAATAGGAGCAGACCAGAAATTTTTATTATTGATATTAGGGAAAAATTGTAAAGTTTACAAACGGCGATGGTTATCGCCATACCACTGTATATAAGCAATATTAGCAACGCTCGCTACTTAAATACATATGATCTTAGAAATTTTTACATTTGATAACTTGATTCATTATACTCAGCGTCCTTTGCACACAGAGTAAATTAACTTTGTTTGGATAACGGCTGGTTGTATATAAATATATATCAAAATCATCAGTATCGGGGGAGAAAATTGATTAAGCCAGATATCTTCACCAAATTCGGTATGCGGGCTTATCTGAACCCATAATAGATAGGTATTGAAAATGAGTGAAATCGGACTATAACCGCGCGCACTTTTTCGTTATCGAAAATTTAGGAAGATGGATAAAATGAGTTAATTCAAAAAGCTAAACCAATGCAATTTGGTAGGTGGATTGGTTTTATGACGCAAAGTATAAATTCCAAAAAAAGTTGGAATATGGGAGTGGCACCACCCACATTTAGAAGAAGACAATTTGTAAGTTTAACAAGCCGTTTAAGATATTGTATTGTAATTTGACAGAGAACTAGCCTTTCCAAATTAAGAACCACGCCCACTTTTATATAAAAGATTTTTAAAAGGGTTTTGGATGAATAAAATAAGCTATATCTTTGTAAAAAGAGAGTTTTATATTAATGTTGTTTCATTTCCCAAGTGGAATTGTAACAAGAAAAAGCAAAAAATTCAAATGTTTAAAAGCGGCGTTGCACCGCCCTTTTTTTACCAAGCAATTTTCAGTATCTCGCAGGCCATACCTCAAAGAAAAGTTAACGGATCGTAATAAGATTAGGTTAAAGATTCTCAAGAATTACATAACATTTTAAGAGCCTAAAAAAAAAAAAATTAACCCCTTGTAACAAAATTTGAAAAAGTAATTTATCTAAAATGAACTGTACAGTTGAAACTCACGCTGAGTATATAATGTTCGGTTACAGCCGAATTTAGACACCCTTACTTGTTATACTCAGTTGAGCAGAGCTCACAGAGTATATTAACTTTGATTGGATAACGGTTGGTTGTACAGGTATAAAGGAATCGAGATAGATATATCGAAAAAAAATTCGATTGAGCCATGTCCGTCCGTCTGTCCGTTAACACGATAACTTGAGTACGTTTTGAGGTATCTTGATGAAATTTGGTATGTAGGTTCCTGGGCACTCATCTCAGATCGCTATTTAAAATGAACTATATCGGACAATAACCACGCCCACTTTTTCGATATCGAAAATTTCGAAAAATCGAAAAAGTGCGATAATTCATTACCAAATACGGATTAAGCGATGAAACTTGGTAAGTTAGTTGAACTTATGACGCAGAATAGAAAACTAGTAAAATTTTGGACAATGGGCGTGGAACCGCCCACTTTTACAAGAAGGTAATTTAGAAGTTTTGCAAGCTGTTATTTGGCAGTCGTTGAAGATATCATGATGAAATTTGGCAGAAACGTTACTCTTATTACTATATGTCTGCTTACTAAAAATTAGCAAAATCGGAGAACGACCACGCCCATTTTTTAAAAAAAATTTTTTTTTAATTCAAATTTTAAAAGAAAAGTTAATATCTTTACAGTATATAAGTAAATTATGCCAACATTCAACTTCAGTAATGATATGATGCAACAAAATACAAAAATAAAAGAAAATTTCAAAATGGGCGTGGCTCCACCCTTTTTCATTTAATTTGTCTAGGATACTTTTAATGCCATAAGTCGAACAAAAATTTACCAATCCTTGTGAAATTTAGTAGAGGCTTAGATTCTAGGACGATAACTGTTTTCTGTGAAAAAGGGCGAATTCGGTTGAAGCCGCGCCGAGTTTTTATACACAGTCGACCGTCTGTCCTTCCGCTCGGCCTTTAACACGATAACTTGAGCAAAGATCGATATATCTTTACTAAACTCAGTTCACGTACTTATCTGAACTCACTTTGTATTGGTGTAAAAAATGGCCGAAATCCAACTATGACCACGCCCACTTTTTCGATATCGAAAATTACGAAAAATGAAAAAAATGCCATAATTCTATACAAAATACGAAAAAAGGAATGAAACATAGTTATTGGATTGGTTTGCTGTCGCAAAATATAACTTTGGAAAAAAACATTGTAAAATGGGTGTGACACCTACCATATTAAGTAGAAGAAAATGAAAAAGTTTTGCAGGGCGAAATCAAAAGCCCTTGGAATCTTGGAAAGAATACTGTTCGTGGATGGAACTAAGGCCCACTCCGTTTTAAAATACTCATTAACACCTTTCATTTGATACCCGTATCGTACAAACAAATTCTAGAGTCACCCCTGGTCCACCTTTATGGCGATATCTCGAAATGGCGCCCACCTATAGAACTAAGGCCCACGCCCTTTTAAAATACTCATTAACACCTTTCATTTCATACCCATATTGTACAAACGCATTCTAGAGTCACCCCTGGTCCACATTTATGGCGATATCTCGAAAAGGCGTCCACCTATAGAACTAAGGCCTACGCCCTTTTAAAATACTCATTAACACCTTCCATTTCATACCCATATTGTACAAACGCATTCTAGAGTCACCCCTGGTCCACGTTTATGGCGATATCCCGAAAAGGCGTCCACCCATAGAACTATGGCCCACTCCCTTTTAAAATACTCATTAACACCTTTCATTTGATACCCATATTGTACAAACTCATTCTAGAGTCACCCCTGGTCCACCTTTATGGCGATATCTCGAAAAAGCGTCCACCTATAGAACTAAGGCCCACTCCCTTTTAAAATAATCATTAACACCTTTCGCTTGATACCCATATTGTACAAACTCATTCTAGAGTCACCCCTGGTCCACCTTTATGGAGATATCTCGAAAAGACGTCCACCCATAGAATTAAGGCCCACTCCCTTTTAAAATACTCATTAACACCTTTCGTTTGATACCCATATTGTACAAACTCATTCTAGAGTCACCCCTGGTCCACCTTTATGGCGATATCTCGAAAAAGCGTCCACCTATAGAACTAAGGCCCACTCCCTTTTAAAATACTCATTAACACCTTTCGTTTGATACCCATATTGTACAAACTCATTCTAGAGTCACCCCTGGTCCACCTTTATGGCGATATCTCGAAAAAGCGTCCACCTATAGAACTAAGGCCCAATCCCTTTTAAAATAATCATTTACACCTTTCGTTTGATACCCATATTGTATAAACTCATTCTAGAGTCACCCCTGGTCCACCTTTATGGCGATATCTCGAAAAAGCGTCCACCTATAGAACTAAGGCCCACTCCCTTTTAAAATAATCATTGACACCTTTCGCTTGATACCCATATTGTACAAACTCATTCTAGAGTCACCCCTGGTCCACCTTTATGGAGATATCTCGAAAAGACGTCCACCCATAGAACTAAGGCCCACTCCCTTTTAAAATACTCATTTACACCTTTCGTTTGATACCCATATTGTACAAACTCATTCTAGAGTCACCCCTGGTCCACCTTTATGGCGATATCTCGAAAAAGCGTCCACCTATAGAACTAAGGCCCACTCCCTTTTAAAATAATCATTAACACCTTTCGCTTGATACCCATATTGTACAAACTCATTCTAGAGTCACCCCTGGTCCACCTTTATGGAGATATCTCGAAAAGACGTCCACCCATAGAACTAAGGCCCACTCCCTTTTAAAATACTCATTTACACCTTTCATTTGATACCCATATTGTACAAACGCATTCTAGAGTCACCCCTGGTCCACCTTTATGGCGATATCTCGAAAAGGCGTCCACCCATAGAACTAAGGCCCACTCCCTTTTAAAATACTCATTTACACCTTCCATTTGATACCCATATTGTACAAACGAAGTCTAGAGTCACCCCTGATCCTCCTTTATGGCGATATCTCGAAAAGGGTCCACCCATAGAACTAAGGCCCACTCCCTTTTAAAATACCTTTTTACACCTTTCATTTTATACCCATATTGTACAAACGCATTCTAGACTCATCCCTGGTCCACCTCTATGGCGATATCTCGAAAAGGCGTCCACCCATAGAACTAAGGCCCACTCCCTTTTAAAATAATCATTAACACCTTTCGCTTGATACCCATATTGTACAAACTCATTCTAGAGTCAGCCCTGGTCCACCTTTATGGCGATATCCTTAAATGGCGTCCACCTACAGAACCATGGCCCTCTTAAAATACTCTTTAATATCATCCATTTGATTCACATGTTATACAAACACATTCCAGGGTTACCTGAGGTTCATTATCCTACATGGTGATTTTCCCTTACTTTGTCTCCATAGCTCTCAACTGAGTATGTAATGTTCGGTTACACCCGAACTTAGCCTTCCTTACTTGTTTTTATTTAGCACACATATAGTAATAGGAGTAACGTGCCTGCCAAATTTCATCATGATATCTTCAACGACTGCGAAATTACAGCTTGCAAAACTTTTAAATTACCTTCTTTTAAAAGTGGGTGATGCCACACTCATTGTCCAAAATTTTACTAATTTTCTATTTTGCGTCATAAGGTCAACTCACCTACCAAGTTTCATCGCTTTATTCGTCTTTGGTAATGAATTATCGCACTTTTTCGGTTTTTCGAAATTTTCGATATCGAAAAAGTGGGCGTGGTTGTGGTCCGATTTCGTTCATTTTAAATAGAGATCTGAGATGAGCGCCCAGAAACCTACATACCAAATTTCATTAAGATACCTCAAAATTTACTCAAGTTATCGTGTTTACGGACGGACGGACGGTCATGGCTAAATGAATTTCTTTTTTCGCCCAGATCATTTTGATATATAGAAGTCTATATCTATCTCGATTAGTTTATGCCGTTACGGATTACCGTTATGCGAACAAAGTTAATATACTCTGTGAGCTCTGCTCAGCTGAGTATAAAAGCTCGTGCATTTGCCAAGAGCGAAATGACGCACTCTCTTTGGCTGTGAGTATATGTGGGTATCTCTTCACAAACACAAAGTTGTTTTTGTTGGCCCGCTGTAGCTTGGGTTTGGTCATCGAAAAGTGTTATGCTTGCATTATTTGGGGGTTTTCATCCACTTTATCCTAAAAACAAGTAAGGAAGGCTAAGTTCGGGTGTAACCGAACATTACATACTCATTTGAGAGCTTTGGAGACAAAATAAGGGAAAATCACCATGTAGGAAAATGTACCTAGGGTAACCCTGGAATGTGTTGTTTGTACGATAAGGGTATCAAATGAAAGGTGTTAATGAATATTTTAAAAGGGCGTGGGCCTTAGTTCTATGGGTGGACGCCTTTTCGAGATATCGCCATAAAGGTGGACCAGGGTGACTCTAGAATTTTTGTGTACGATATGAGTATCAAATGAAAGGTGTTAATGAGTATTTTAAAAGTGAGTGGGTCTTAGTTCTATGGGTGGACGCCTTTTCGAGATATCGCCATAAAGGTGGACCAGGGGTGACTCTAGAATTTGTTTGTACGATATGCGTATCAAATGAAAGGTGTTAATGAGTATTTTAAAAGGGCGTGGGCCTTAGTTCTATGGGTGGACGCCTTTTCGAGATATCGCCATAAAGGTGGACCAGGGGTGACTCTAGAATGAGTTTGTACAATATGGGTATCAAACGAAAGGTGTTAATGAGTATTTTAAAAGGGAGTGGGCCTTAATTCTATGGGTGGACGTCTTTTCGAGATATCTCCATAAAGGTGGACCAGGGGTGACTCTAGAATGAGTTTGTACAATATGGGTATCAAGCGAAAGGTGTTAATGATTATTTTAAAAGGGAGTGGGCCTTAGTTCTATAGGTGGACGCTTTTTCGAGATATCGCCATAAAGATGAACAGGGGTGACCCTAGAATGCGTTTGTACGATATGGGTGTCAAATGAAAGGTGTTAATGAGTATTCTAAAAGGGAGTAATCATTAGTTCCATAGGTGGACGCCGTTTCGAGATATCGCCATAAAGGTAGACCAGGGGTGATCCTAGAATTTGTTTGTACAATATGGGTATCAAAAGAAAGGTTTTAATGAGTATTTTAAAATGGAGTTATCTCTAGTTCCATAGGTGGACGCCGTTTCGAGATATCGCCATAAAGGTGGGCCAGGGGTGACTCTAGAATTCGTTTGTGCAATATGGGTATCAAACGAAAGGAGTTAATGAGTATTTTAAAGGGGAGTGGGCCTTAGTTCTATAGGTGGACGCCTTTTCGAGGTATCGCAATAAAGGTGGACCAGGGGTGACTCTAGACTTTGTTTGTACGATATGGGTATCAAATGAAAGGTGTTAATGAGTATTTTAAAAGGGCGTGGGGCTTAGTTCTATAGGTGGAGATATCGCCATAAAGGTGGACCAGGGGTGACTCTAGAATGAGTTTGTACGATATGGGTATAAAATTAAAGGTATTATTGAGAGTTTTAAAAGGGAGTGGTGGTAGTTGTATATGTGAAGGCGTTTTCCAGATATCGACCAAAATGTGGACCAGGGTGACCCAGAACATCATCTGTTGGATACCGCTAATTTATTTATATATGTAATATCTGCCAAGATTTTAAGGGTTTTTTATTTCGCCCTGCAGAACATTTTCATTTTCTTCTACTTAATATGGTAGGTGTTACAACCATTTTATAAAGTTTTTTCTAAAGTTATATTTCGCGTCAATAAAACAATCCAATTACCTTACCATGTTGCATCCTTTTTTTCATTTTTCGTAATTTTCGATATCGAAAAAGTGGGCGTGGTCATAGTCGGATTTCGTTCATTTTTCATACCAAGATAAAGTGAGTTCAAGTAAGCACGTGAACTAAGTTCATTAAAGATATGTCGATTTTTGCTCAAGTTATCGTGTTAACGGCCATGCGAAAGGACAGACGAACGACTGTGTATAAAAACTGGGCGTGGCATCAACCGATTCCGCCCATTTTCACAGAAAACAGTTAACGTCATAAAATCTATGCCCCTACCAAATTTCAAAAGGATTGGTTAATTTTTGTTCGACTTATGGCGTTAAAAGTATCCTAGACAAATTAAATGAAAAAGGGCGGAGCCACGCCCATATTGAAATTTTCTTTTATTTTTGTATTTTGTTGCACCACATCATTACTGGAGTTGAATGTTGACATAATTTACTTATATACTGTAAAGATATTAAATTTTTTGTTAAAATTTTACTTTAAAAACAATTTTTTTTTAAAGTGGGCGTGGTCCTTCTCCGATTTTGCTAATTTTTATTATGCGTACATATAGTAATAGGAGTAACGTTTCTGCCAAATTTCATCATGATATCTTCAACGACTGCCAAATTACAGCTTGCAAAATTTTTAAATTACCTTCTTTTAAAAGTGGGCGGTGCCACGCCCATTGTCCAAAGTTTTACTAATTTTCTATTCTGCGTCATAAGTTCAACTCATCTACCAAGTTTCGTCGCTTTATCTGTCTTTTGTAATGAATTATCGCACTTTTTCGGTTTTTCGAAATTTTCGATATCGAAAAAGTGGACGTGGTTATTGTCCGATATCGTTCATTTTAAATAGCGATCTGAGATGAGTGCTCAGGAACCTACGTACCAAATTTCATCAAGATACCTCAAAATTTACTCAAGTTATCGTGTTAACGGACGGACGGACATGCTTCAACATTGAATTTTTATTTATGTTTGTAGGTATGTAACCATGCTGCCACCTTGTATCGTTCCGTCATGGTTTTAAAGATTTGTAGCTTTTCATGTCCGTGGTTACCAAGGTTAGGATGCTTAATTGTGATTTTGCTACGACGGGAACACTGTTGAATCCAATACATAGATGTATCCGCGTCAACCCAGACCCTCTTTTTTTGGTGCAATCTCAAAAGCATTTCCCGAAGGTCTGCTGTGAGTTTGACAGATCTTAAGTATAGGTACGCTAAATAAATATTTTGATTTATTTCTTTTGCGTGGAAATAGGTGCAGACAAGACATTTTTATTATTGATATTAGAGAAAAATTGTAAAGTTTAGAAACGGCGATGGTTATCGCCATACCATTGTATATAAGCAATATTAGCAACGCTCGCTAATTAAATACATATGATTTTAGAAATTTTTACATTTGATAACTTGGTTCATTATACTCAGCGTCCTTTGCGCACAGAGTAAATTAACTTTGTTTGGATAACGGCTGGTTGTATATAAATATATATCAAAATCATCAGTATCGGGGGAGAAAATTTATTAAGCCAGATATCTTCACCAAATTCGGTATGCGGGCTTATCTGAACCCATAATAGATAGGTATTGAAAATGAGTGAAATCGGATTATAACCGCGCGCACTTTTTCGTTATCGAAGATTTAGGAAGATGGATAAAATGAGTTAATTCAAAAAGCTAAACCAATGCAATTTGGTAGGTGGATTGGTTTTATGACGCAAAATATAAATTCCAAAAAATGTTGGAACATGGGAGTGGCACCACCCACATTTAGAAGAAGACAATTTGTAGGTTTAACAAGCCGTTTAAGATGTTGCATTGAAATTTGAGAGAGAACTAGCCTTTCCAAATTAAATCGGCTAAGAACCACACCCACTTTTATATAAAAGATTTTTAAAAGGGTTTTGGATGAATAAAATAAGCTATATCTTTGTAAAAAGAGAGTTTTATATTAATGTTGTTTCATTTCCCAAGTGGAATTGTAACAAGAAAAAGCAAAAAATTCAAATGTTTAAAAGCGGCGTTGCACCGCCCCTTTTTTACTAAGCAATTTTCAGTATCTCGCAGGCCATAACTTAAAGAAAAGTTAACGGATCGTAATAAGATTGGGTTAAAGATTCTCAAGCATTACACAACATTTCAAGAGCCTCAAAAAAAAAAAAACAAATGAACCCCTTGTAACAAAATTTGAAAAAGTAATTTATCTAAAATGAATTGTACAATTGAAACTCACGCTGAGTATATAATGTTCGGTTGCACTCGAATTTAGACACCCTTACTTGTTTTTACTCTTTTTGCTTCGCATTTTCGTCACTACTACGCCCTTTCATTAAAAACCAATTAAAAGTACCCTTTTTTCGAAAATCTTTGTCACTTAAAATATTGCTTGTTGAAATATACCTTTCTCCGTGCTACTCGCGTTGTGGCGCGCTTAATCAAACCATATATGTTCTAAATAAAATTGAACAAAATAAGCAAAAAGAACTCATTGAACCAAAATGATCGAAATATAATCGGTTATGTAAAACTATTTCCATTAATACACACAGCACTAGCCCAAGCCTACAACAAAAGTAACTCGAACGACAGAGGCCACCCTAAGCGCTTTTATTTTGTAAAACAACTTAGTAATCTTAACCAAAGATGTCACCAGTGCTCTGTGAACGCCCTCTATATGTAAAATAAATAAATAATAATAAATTCCTAATAGCTAATAGCCTAGATTTATGCAATTATATTTGGTTGTAAGCGCAGATGTAAAAAAGTTGCATGCGAGAAAAATTATTGGGTTTTCAACGCAAGCGAGAAATAAGATATTTTTTACATATATACATATTTATAAATAATAAATCGCACTAGTTAAAATCAGCAAGAAAACTTCAATCCATTTTCCCCAGGTGCTTACAGCGTAGTGGAGGTCTATTAAAGTCGGGTGTAGGTACAGTAATAACATAGACTTCTTGTTCGATTGCGAGCTCGGGTTTCGAATATTTCACGGATTCTTCCCTTTATAACCCAAACACACTCTGTCATTTTAGTTCTTACAGGAATTCAGTATGGTATTGAAACCATCCATCTGTCGTAAAATTTATTGTTAAAATGTTGGGAATAGCTGAAGCAATCACTATTTTTTGTAAATGCCTTTTTTTCTGAAAACACGTCTCTCTTTCCTATTCAACCCACGGTTGCTTTCGCATTTCCGTAAGTGTCTTTATCGCCACAAGCAAGAACAAAAACACTAAAGGTTCATGCACATTATACGACGCGACATTTAGCGACAAAATATTCTTTGCATGTATTCTTATGGAGCCATGCACACTTAGCGGCAGTCGTACGACACGATACGACCAAGTTGACCAACTAGACTAGGCAAAAATGCCGCATGTCGCTACATGTCGCGTCACATAATGTGCATGAACCTTAAAACGTTTCGACGTTAGCTCTCCTCTTATTTTTGATTGTACGCTGTAAGTTGGCAAAAAGCTGGTGACCATATTCGCTGTTATCGAATCGTGCGCTCCGATAAAACACCGGAGACATGGCGACCCTCTTCCGCAACGTTGATGATCTGATAGCGTTTTTTTCGATTGGGGGACGACCATGTAGCTTAGTAGTTCTTTTTATACCTTTCATGAAAATGAAATGGTATATTAATTTCGTCACGAAACCGAAAATTGTAAGTCCTTAAAGGAAAATAGATAGACCCACCATTAAGTATACCGAAATAATCAGGTTGAAGAGCTGAGTTGATTTAGCCATGTCCGTCTGTCCGTCTGTCTGTTTGTATGCAAACTAGTCCCTCAATTTTTGAGATATCTTGATAAAATTTGGTGAGCGGGTGTATTTGGGTGTCCGATTAGACATTTGTCGGAACCGACCGGATCGGACCACTATAGCATATATCCTCCATACAACCGATTTTTCAGAAAAAGAGGATTTTTGTAATATCTTACCCAATTTAACAGATTGAAGCTTCAAACTTCACCATAAACTTTCGTATATTGCACGTATTGTTGCCTGAAAAAATTGATGAGATCGGTAGTATATATAGTATATATCCCCCACAACCGATTGTTCAGATAAGGAACTTTTCGTAATTACTGCCCTATTTTAAGAGCTAGAGGCTTCAAATTTATAGCATATATTGTTGTCTGAAAAAATCATAGAGATCGGTTGTATATATAGTATATATCTCATACTACCGATTGTTCAGATAAGAAACTTTTCGCAATTTCTACCCCATTTTAACAGCTATAAGCTTCAAATTTCACCGATTGCTTACGTATATAGCATATATTGTTGTCTGAAAAAATCATAGAGATCGGTTGTATATATAGTATATATCTCATACAACCGATTGTTCAGATAAGAAACTTTGCGCAATTTCTGCCCCGTTTTAACAGCTGCAAGCTTCAAATTTCACAAAATGCTTACGTATATAGCATATATTGTTGTCTGAAAAAATCATAGAGATCGGTGGTATATATATTATATACTTCATATAAACTGTCATTTTTGCCCCTTTTTTACGGCTAGAAGCTTCAAAATTCATCAAATTTCATCAAATAGTTACCTTTACATCATATATTTTTGAAAGACGTGATTCGTACTCATAGTTTTTCCATGCAGACCACAAAAAACGTGAAGCTTTGCATCCTCACACAGATTACCTACCTATTTTTTATTTTATATTTATCTTAAAAATCGTTAAGGTATGTAGATCTGTTCACTATATATTTCTTATCTTATACATCCGATTATTCGGAGATTACGAGCGGGATAAGATTATTGTTCAGCCCCATTCATGAAAGGTATGAAGTCTTCGACACAGCCGAAGACTGTCCCGTTCTTACTTGTTGTGTTTAATGTTGGTGCTGAATATAACCACGTCTCAGGCACCGGTGAAATCGAACAACCTCAATAAATTGAGTGGGGTTTCGTCGTAGGGGTTTCAGTTGTTGAGTTTGTAACTAAAGACACTATCATTATCCACACTGGCATTGGATTCGCCACGCATGACCATAGCATCATGGCGGGGCAGCGCATCCTGCTCTCCACCGTCTTTCTCCTCCGACTGTGCGTGGACGCAGATAACTGAGATATTTAAAAATCTTGCCTCTAACGGATAGTGGCGAGACGTTGGACCACCTGTCTCAACGTAAGTACCACAAATCCGAGGCCGAATATGGACTTGCATCTGAAAGACCACTTCCGGATATGTAACAAGTTCTTCACGTCTGAAGGGACCGGATAGTCCAGGTGCATCTTCTAACATCATGGGACTTTAAAAAATAAATGTTTTTATTACCCGAAGCTTTGTGAACCTTACTGCGCTCAGTGGAGCTGTTGTTTTATGTGACGGACTCCAAACCCTTCGGCATTTGTAGAGCAAAATGCTTGATCCAAGACAGACACCTACTTACAGCGGCACCTCCTGGTGATCAGTTGCCAGCTGTGAAATCTGACCATTTCGCCATTAAACTGATTGCGTCGAGTGGTCTGACCAGGCTGTAGCTCTTCTCCCATTGGCTCACTACCAAACGAATGTTCGTTAGTTACCCAGAGCATACAAACGCACAAAACAAGTGAGCTGCTTCAACCGCATGCAAAAGAATTGCCCTAGAAGTTTTCTTTTGAACGACGTTCAGAAGCGGCACTTCTACACCCGAGAATGTCCTACGAAATGTCTGTTGTTAGATTTAGGACAGAATTATATCAACAAATACTTTAAATGCTACCGAGCCTGGCGGATTAGTACTTCGCCCCATAGGAGAGGTCATTGTCTTGAGAAATGGTATCAGAAACAATATAATTAATGTAAAGATATCTAGGTACTGCGGTTCTAGTTCCGAGTTTGCCGGACTAGTTTGATATCAGAGAGAAAGTGCAAGTTGTAAAGATAAATTTTCCAGAACGTTTGTTGTTTGACTGCATATATAAATTACCACATCTATGTGTATATTTTTGTATGTATGTATGCCTGTATGCATTTAGAACTTTGTTGTAGATACATATTTGAATATGCATTGTTGTTGTTGGTCGTCGTTGTTCTTGTGTTTACACATAATGAGCTACAATTTGTTAACATAAATGCACAAAGTGCATTACGGTTATGGTGTGTATTTGTACGTCATGTCAGTAGTTTTGTCCGGCCACAAGCGGAGCTATGTCTAGCTACAAGCCCCAAACCAAAATGTCCAAAACGTCCAAAACTTACGCAGCCACCCACAACGAAATTTCGGTGCCTTAGAGTAGGGTGTAGGTAAAAGTGTGAATGTGCTTGTAATTGATTTTATGCATTAACATTTGTTAAGTATAACATACAAAAAGCAAGAACAACAAAACGCTTGCAACATCATTATGCGCCTACGCCTACACATTTACTGTTAGCCACATCAATTGCGACATTTTAGTTTCGACGCCCTAAAGTGCTTTGACATTGTTTTCACAATTGCAGTCACTTTGTTGTCATTATTGTGTCAATTGACATTGTTGCATTTGCGGTTGTTGTAGTTTGCTGTTAGTAATGATAACGTTAGCTGTTGTTGTTGTTGTAGCGCTTGTAATTGTTGCTAGCCATCGTTGTTGTGGTGATTTCAGCACTGGTTGGCTTGTTTTTGGCCATGTCACCGACACCCAACCATGTCATCCTGCTGTTCAACATGTTCCTGGGTGATGCATCTAACTAACATGCGTCACACAAGACTACGTACATACATACATACATACATCCTGTTCTTGCATCTGCTCATTTATGTGTTAGCAAGTGCTTCACCTTGTTTTAAGTCCTTTTGCTAGCCACATAATGTGTTGGCCACAAATTATCAAAAGTCACCTCAAAACATTGCACTGACAGGTGCAAGTTGAAGTGGAAAAATCGTTCACTAACACTTTATTCATTTCACAGGAAACCCTGCAGTCAAAGCTAATAATTAGTTGTATACTAATCCACAACTAGTATGAATTCCAACTCAACTTTCTTCTTCCATATAAGCAACTGGTATATTCAACATGAGGAGGTCGGAGGCCCTAACAGATGTTAATTGCCAGGTTTCGGACAGAAATATAACAGTCTGAGAGTACAAGGGGCGATTAAGAAAAATCACTTGGGGTTGTTGTGGTTGTAACCACAAAAGCTCTGAAAGCTTAGGTGAGAATTGCGTATTTGAGCAGTTCTTTGTCTGATAAGAATCCGCCACGGTCCGGTGCTAGCACTTTCTCGCACTAGCCCGATTGGCTTGGTATCATATTTTTTGATCCTTCGAATTTTCGGGTCCGTAGATTTGAGCCGTCTCTTACCCTACATCGGTAATATTCTAAACCCCACCGGTGTAAACAACTGGTGTCATGAATAGTGCCGCGTTGCAGACGAAAGAAAGAACGTTGCTTACAGGTCCTCGGTGAGACGGAATTCAACTCGAAGAGTGTGAGAAAGTTGGCGTGAGTTGAAAACAGAAGCAATACATATTTTAGGCAGGAAAAAAGTAGAGTCAGAAAAATGTCAGTACAAAGAGATTATGCTACCAATACGAATAAAGCCTTAAAATTTTAACAAATATTCCGCAAAGCACGCAATGCTTTAGGCCCTGGAAAAAATATAAAAAAACGGAAATGTCGTACTGGAAGCCTATGTCGAACACCACTTAGATTATATGAGGAACGCTTTTCTGCCCCTGAAAGGATGCATTCACAAAGCACACAGGGAAGATGCTTAACCAGAGCAGACAATCGAAGGCGATGGAATTGACGTTGCTTAACCCGATTTTCACGAAGTACGAATAGAAAGATCTTGTTCAAAAAACAACAAAGCTATTGGCGCTGTACTCGTCTATATATCAACTTCTTCAGTTGCTATGCCCCTCCGAGCATGACCATCGCCGAGCTCTAAGACATGATATACGGGATCACCATTGAAGCACGAGGAAAACACCCGCTTTTATTGTGTGGAGATTTCAATGAATGGTCATCCGTGTGGGGAAGTAGACGAACCAACGAAAGAGGGAGAGTTCTTCTCGAAAGCCTTACTTCTTTGAGGCTAGAACTCCTAAATGAACCAGGGATATATACCTTCGATACAGGTACCAGACGATCCATTATAGATCTCACCTTCGCTAGCAGCTAAATAGCAAGACGAGCAAAATGGTCCATAAGCAACGTCTACACACACAGCGACCATAAAGCTATTAGCGTAGAGCTGCTCGAAACTCCACGAACGGTAGCAGTAAGACATCGACAAAGTAGGAAATGGAAACAGCACCTTTTCGACCCACAAATATTTGACATTATCTGGAAGGGCGCCATAGTACGAGAATCGCATGCGGAAGACCAGTCGGTTCAAATCACTAAGTTGCTATGTATGGCATGTGATGCTGCCATGCCCAGAAGTCGCGGAAAAGCACAGCGCACTCCGGTATATTGGTGGAATGACGAAATTGCGGAAGAGCGTAGAAAATGTCACAAAGCACGAAGAATAGCGCAGAGGCCACGCTCATCACCACGATATGCGAAGTTACACAGGACCTATGTCGCACAAAGAAAGGCACTTAAAAATGCCATAAAAAAGAGCAAGAAGTTATGCTTTAGGGAACTGCTAGATCCTTGGGGATCAGCCTACAGAACTATGATGGCCAAAGTTAAAGGACCGATATCACAGCAACCTACGTGCCCGATACTTATGAATACTATTGTTGAAACACTTTTCCCGGCGCAAGATCGCTGGACTTATCCAAGCGAGGATCTAGAAAGTACGGAAATTCCGCAAATTGCAGAGCAAGAGGTGCTGGACGCTGCAAAAAGAGTTGCTGATAATAAATCCCCAGGACCCGACGAAGTACCAAACATAGCCCTTAAAACCGCGATCACAACTAGGGCTACATTATTTACTGATCTTTTTAATGCCTGTATGCAAGAAGGCGTGTTCCCTCGCCCGTGGAAACGACAAAGACTTGTCCTATTGCTGAAACGTGGTAAACAGCCGGACCAACCATCCTCATATAGGCCACTTTGTATGCTGGATTCCCTAGGGAAGATTTTCGAGCGTATAATTAGTGAGCACCTACAGCTGACTCTAGAAAGACCAGGTGGCTTATCGAATAGTCAATATGGATTTCGTAAATCAAGATCCACCGTAGATGCAATACAAACAGTCGTCAATATAGCTAGAGAAGCTATCTCTGGAGGCCAAAATAAAAGGAAGTTCTAGAATGCTTTTAACACTGCGAACTGGATGCAGATAATGGCAGCACTGCAAAGCTTCGGCACACCAGCTTACTTACGCAGAATAATAGGCAACTATTTTAAAGACAGAGTACTTCTTTTTGACACGGATCAAGGAGCAAAAGAGTACAAAATCACTGGAGGCGTCCCACAGGGATCTGTTCTCGGTCCAACGCTTTGGAATGTAATGTATGACGGGGTGCTAAAGATTAATCTACCAGAAAACACGCAAATTGTGGGATATGCTGATGATATTGCAGTGGTAGTAGTGGCCAAGAAACTGGACCTGCTTCAAGCATTATGTAATGACGCCGTAGCAAAAATAAATACGGGACTGGAGTTGGCTAGCCAAAAGATGGAAGTGGTATTAGTAAGCTCCAAATGGTTGGCGAAAGAGTTAGTCTTAACTGTCGGGGATCATCAAATCACTTCATACGATTCCTTAAAATACTTAGGAGTGCACATTGTCTCTAAGCTAACTTTCAAAGAGCACTTCAGAGCGGTGGGGGAGAAAATTACCAAAGTTAATGGAGCACTTATGCGAATAATGCCTAACATTGGTGGTGTAGCTTCGCTCGACGTCAGCTTTTGTCCACAGTAACCAGCTCAATAATATTATACGCAGCACCAGTGTGGTATGAATCTAAACGGACCCATCAAAAATATATATTAGCAGCGTACCAACTTGCTTCTTTAAGAGTAGTAATTGCTTATCGGACGGTTTCCGACGACGCGATCCTGGTTCTAACCCGGAAAATGGCCGATCTGTATAACACTAATACCGAGCGACCATCTGAAGAAGACAAGAAAAGAGCAATGACACAAACAATAGCTAAGTGGCAAGAACGGTGGGAGGCCACGAGTAAAGGGCGTTGGACTTTCACGCTAGTTTGGAACGTAGCTCAATGGAATAGCAGAAGCACGGCGAACTGAGCTAGCATCTCACGCAGATAATGAGTGGACATGGCGGTTTCAAAGAGTATTTATGGAAGCGTAGGATAGAGGAAGATCCTCATTGCCCAATGTGTACCACGGAGTTAGAAAACGCAGAGCACGTTGCCCCCGTTTCCACGAGGAAAGACTTGCCTTGCATGGAGTCTTTGGGGAGGAACCTACCACGAGAAATTTAGTATCACATATGTGCAACAGGAAAGAGTGCTGGACTGCAGTGAGTAAAATGGCATTTATAGTAATGACACGCCTGATGGATGCTGACAGGGAGCGCAGAGAAATGCGCATGCAAAGCAGTGGCGATTAAATGGACACTCAGAGTAAATAGCGAGAACCTGGACGCAGGGACAACAGTAGGCTCTTAAAAAATGAGAAATATGGAACGTAACCCTGAAGTAATGCGAAAGTGGTGCCGGGATGGGCGACGGTACCAAAACGGGCAGACGGTTGCTGCGACGGCAGCAATTATGGTGCATTAGGTATTTTTCAGCCTCCCAGCAAAAAAAAAAAAATATATATATGTATATCAACTTCTATACATAACATAGTCGAACGGGTGCAGACCTGACGATTAGAACTAAAGTTTTCTTTCTGAAGGTATATTATTAGGCTTTTCCGGTCTAAGTGTTTTTTAAGTGCGAAATAAAATTACATTATTCCACTTTTCTAACCCAACGTTTCGCTAATAACTTTTTAGCATCATCAGGGGTATGCGTTTATTTGTTTGATAAAATTGCACTCTACCGAGGGTTTTTTTTTCCCCTTTTGAAATTATTTGAAAACTATTGTTTTTGAACATACAACACTTTTGAGAAACATAAAAACATTGAACATTTATGGACAGTAAATCAATACCATCTTAACGCTATGGTAATCTCGTCAATACTCAAATAATTTCAAAAGGGGGGAAAAAAAAACAAATAAACGCATACCCCTGATGATGCTAAAAAGTTATTAGCGAAACGTTGGGTTAGAAAAGTGGAATAATGTAATTTTATTTCGCACTTAAAAAAACACTTAGACCGGAAAAGCCTAATAATATACCTTCAGATTTAACGAGAACTGGTCGGAAATACATAAAGTTTTCTTTGTTTAATACACACCAAAAGGGCTCCTGCAAGCATATTGGCCAAGGAATTGAAGCTGACCGTAAAAGGACTTACAGAACTTTATTAACATCGCTGCAGACCTGCTTTAAATCTAAGACCGATAAAATGCTGCACCTCTAGGTTTTAGAGCTGCATTCGGTAGCACGAAAAGAATCCATCTGAATTACGTTACTTAGCATAACTTATACGGTACTTCAAAATGATGTTGACCAACATCACCAAAAATGCGATGCATGCAATACTAAAAAAGGTATTAGGTAGAGTGCTCCCTTATCGTGGAATTTATTTAATTTGATACTATTTTATGAGACGACGACGTTGGCCTCATTGACCAGGGCACCCACCCTGCACTTCCCGCTTACCCTGATCTGGAAAGAGAAGGGGAAAAGATGGATATGATGATGAATGCGGACAAATCAAACTACCTGCTGTCATTAATAAAAGAGTCAGGTCATTTCAGTCATGGAAACAATGTCATTATTGGCAGCTCGATTTACGAAATATTAAAGGACTTCGTACCCTGGAACCACTATCATTAATACAAGCAACAACGTCAGCCTAGAATCACTTTTGCAAACAAATTCAAATTAGGAATTAGTAGGCAATTGAAAAGTTCAATCGCGTTCAAACAAGTACTTCTAAAGCTCCATGTAGGTCAAGCAAGCTACGTTGGCTGGGGCTTAGGTGGGCTTTTCCATTGTGGATAAAACAAGTGTGATATATTATCCGTCAACTGCCTGACAGGGTGTTCAATATGGCGGCGCATAGCGCCGGCCATGGCTCAACTATATACAGGTTGGCTCATCTGTAAAGCAACAAAATATGTCTGTTCAAATTGTCAAAATCTGTGTATTGGTGTTGGTGAATGGTATGGAATGGAAACATAAAACTTAGCAGTTTTTGTATGTGTAAGTAGAATGTTGCCAATGTGTTGGTTTCATTTTGAGTTTGCCATCTCCTTTTGACAATCCCTTCGACCATGCAATGACATAAATAAAATCAGCTGATGAGATGAGCCAACCTGTACATAATTGAACCATGGCGCCGGCTATCTTCAGCGGGTTATAGAAAGAGATACAGAATGAGACAGCGATAGTTAATTACAAATCAGGTGATCCATTCTATTTGTAATTTTTACGTCTATGCAGAAGTTATCACACTTGTTTTATCCACAATGGGGCTAAAGGTGTTTTTATTGGTACCCACCTTTGGGAGTAAAGACTCTTAAAGCATTTTAATATCCACAAATTCTTGCAATTAATAAATTATGAATAACATACGTATTTAATTAGCTAATATAAGTAGAAATTTAAATTTGAATGTTAACACTCGAAAATGACACCCACTTCCCATCCATAAGGCGTCTGGCAAATGACTGCTTAGCGTTATTGAATTCCTTTTGTTACTGAGCACCTCTACCTCATGGAATACTCTGTGTATCTTTGTGTAAAAAATAGCTGTTAAAAGCATTCATATGATTTTGTTTTGGTGTATTCCTGTCTAGAAGGCTAATTTTTTGTCCTCAGCCACAAGAAAATTTTAATGAGTTAATGAATTAAAATTTTGGCATTGTTTATCGCGTTTGCAAACGCTTTTTTAGTAGACAATAGAATCACAAAAATTGTAGTAGAGTAAAGCATGAGTGTAAATGAAAGCATACATGTAAAAGTTTTATCTATACAGTGGACATTTTATTAAACGAACTGTGCGATTGAAAATAAAAGCGAAATATAGAAGACTCCATGAGGAAGGTGCAAAGCGGTATCGAAACGTGTGTGGGGATAAAATTTGTTGTTTGCCTATTTATAATCGGAGCAAAAGTTAAAAAAATAGAAAAGAATATTGAGAGTATAATCCATTGTGAATTCATACAAGTGAGACATCTTTCTATTCCTCCATTACCATACCTACCTGTCAAATAATAGCTGACAGGGAGAATGGCTGTTGCGAATGGCCAGAGAATGGAAGATAGGTTTGTTTTTTGCTCGCGGATATTAAATTGAACTGCCATGAATTGCCCATTTGTGTCTCAAATCGGCTTTTCTTTTAAATGTGTATACTGAAAATCAGACTACATATTAATATTAATTTCTATAATCTAGTTAACAGTTAAATCTGAGCAGCCAATTAAGCAATTTTTTGAAAAAAACTATTGAGCAAATGATTTAAGTAATCGAACAGCGATTGAACAGGTGATCGAGGCTGTTTACTATTGTGCACGTTTTTGTCAAATATTCGCCACTTGTATGAATTCACAATGGTATAATCCCAACAAAAATCAAAATTAAGCGAATTCAAATGACCATATAGCACTCATACGCCACTCAAAATCACAATGCAAGCTTCATATAAGGGCTGGTACAAAGAAATTCTACAAATTCGTTGCTGTCCATATGACCGAACTTTTGTGGAGAGACCCGACATCAAGTTTCGTACAACGGTTTCATTAATACGCCACAGTGTTTGTACTTCCGTAACAGTTTTTGTTGGTTTCCTTATTTTCAAAAATTTCGCTTTTATCAGAGCCCAATATCGCTCAATTGGCCGCAGCTTCAGCACGTTGGGTGGATACAAGTTCTTCCTAACATAATTTACTTCGTTATCTTCGTACCACTTTTGGGTGACAAGTGTAATGTACTGGAGCCAAGTTGGTCAAAATATGGTTGGACCATTATGACGACGTAGGAATGGCAAACTACGTTTTTGAAGAAACTACATATTTCACGTAAGTTTCTGCGTTGATGGTTCCCGAAATATAAGCAGTAGAGCTCGGTGCCTGGCAACGTTTTCAGGTTCATTTTCTAGTACGTTTAGTCGTCCATAATCACACAAAAATTGTTGTTTGCCAGTTTGGTCTCATAGAGTTTATGTACGTGCAAGGCAAATGATTTTTGACGTCTGTTTATACTCAGTTGAGCAGAGCTCACAGAGTATATTAAGTTTGATTGGATAACGGTTGGTTGTACATATATAAAGGAATCGAGATAGATATAGACTTCCATATATCAAAATAATCAGGATCGAAAAAAAATTTGATTGAGCCATGTCCGTCCGTCCGTCCGTCCGTCCGTCCGTCCGTTAACACGATAACTTGAGTAAATTTGAGGTATCTTGATGAAATTTGGTATGTAGGTTCCTGAGCACTCATCTCAGATCGCTATTTAAAATGAACGATATCGGACTATAACCACGCCCACTTTTTCGATATCGAAAATTTCGAAAAACCGAA
Source organism: Eurosta solidaginis (assembly GCF_040869045.1). Lineage (NCBI taxonomy): Eukaryota > Metazoa > Arthropoda > Insecta > Diptera > Tephritidae > Eurosta > Eurosta solidaginis. Next base: position 262,830,127 of record NC_090323.1, on the reverse strand, counting down.
AAAGTGCGATAACTCATTACAAAAGACAGATAAAGCGACGAAACTTGGTAGATGGGTTGACGTTATGACGCAGAATAGAAAATTAGTAAGATTTTGGACAATGGGCGTGGCCCCGCCCACTTTTACAAGAAGGTAATTTAAAAGTTTTGCAAGCTGTAATTTGGCAGTCGTTGAAGATATCATGATGAAATTTGGCAGGAACGTTACTACTATTACTCTATATGCGCTAAATAAAAATTAGCAAAATTGGATTAAGAACACGCCCACTTTTTAAAAAAAAATTTTTTTAAATTCAAATTTTAACAAAAAATTTAATATCTTAACTGTATATAAGTAAATTAAGTCAAAATTCAACTCCAGTAATGATATGATGCAACAAAATACAAAAATAAAAGAAAATTTCAAAATGGGCGTGGCTCCGCCCATTTTCATTTAGTTTGTCTAGAATACTTTTATTGCCATAAGTCGAACAAAAATTTACCAATGCTTCTCAAATTTGGTAGGAGCATAGATTCTATGACGGTAACTGTTCTCTGTGAAAATGGGCGAAATCGGTGGAAGCCACGCCCAGTTTTTATACACAGTCCACCGTCTGTCCTTCCGCTCGGCCATTAACACAATAACTTGAGCAAAATCCGATATATCTTTACTAAACTTAGCCCACGTACTTACCTGAGCTCACTTTTTCTTGGTATAAAAAATGGGCGAAATCTGACCATAACCACGCCCACTTTATCGATATCGAAAATTACAAAAAATGAAAAAAATGCCATAATTCTATACCAAATACGAAAAAAGGGATGAAACATGGTAACTGGATTGGTTTGTTGACGCAAAATATAACTTTGGAAAAATCTTTGTAAAATGGGTGTGACACCTACCATATTAAGTAGAAGAAAATGAAAAAGTTCTACAAGGCGAAATCAACAGCCCTTGGAATCTTGGCAGGAATACTGTTAGTGGTATTGCATATATAAATAAATTAGCAGTACCCGACAGATGATTTTCTGGATCACCTGGTCCACATTTTGGTGGATATCACGAGAACGCCTTCACATATACATCTAAGGGCCACTCGCTTTTAAAACCCTCATTAATACCTTTAATTTGATATCCATATCGTACAAAAACATACCAGAGTCACCCCTGTCCCACCCTAATGGCGATATCTCGAAAAGGCGTCCACCTATAGAACTAATGCCCCCTCTCTCTTAAAATGCTAGTAACACCTTTCGTTTGATACCCATATCGTACAAACATTCTAGAGTAACCCCTGGCCCACCCTAATGGCGATATCTCGAAAAGGCGTCCACCTATAGACCTAGTGTCCACTCCCTCTTAAAATGCTCAGTAACACCTTTCGTTTGATACCCATATCGTACAAACATTCTAGAGTCACCCCTGGCCCACCCTAATGGCAATATCTCGAAAAGGCGTCCACCTATACACCTAATGCCCACTCCCTCTTAAAATGCTCAGTAACAGCTTTCGTTTGATACCCATATCGTACAAACATTCTAGAGTCACACCTGGCCCACCCTAATGGCGATATTTCGAAAAGGCGTCCACCTATAGAACTAAGGATTACTCCCTTTTAAAATACTCATTACCACCTTTCATTTGATACCCATATCGTACAAACACATTCTAGAGTCACCTTGGCCCACCCTAATGGCGATATCTCGAAAAGGCGTACACCTATAGACCTAATGTCCACTCCCTCTTAAAATGCTCAGTAACACCTTTCGTTTGATACCCATATCGTACAAACATTCTAGAGTTACCCTTGGTCCAGCTTTATGGCGACATCTCGAAAAGGCGTCCACCTATAGAACTAAGGATTACTCCCTTTTAAAATACTCATTACCACCTTTCATTTGATACCCATATCGTACAAACACATTCTAGAGTCACCCTGGCCCACCCTAATGGCGATATCTGGAAAAGGCGTCCACCTATATACCTAATGCCCACTCCCTCTTAAAATGCTCAGTAACACCTTTCGTTTGATACCCATATCGTACAAACATTCTAGAGTCACCCTTGGTCCACCTTTATGGCGATATCTCGAAAAGGCGTCCACCTATAGAACTAAGGATTACTCCCTTTTAAAATACTCCTTACCACCTTTCATTTGATACCCATATCGTACAAACACATTCTAGAGTCACCCCTGGCCCACCCTAATGGCGATATCTTGAAAAGGCGTCCACATATAGACCTAATGCCCACTCCCTCTTAAAATGCTCAGCAACACCTTTCGTTTGATATCCATATCGTACAAACATTCTAGAGTCACCCCTGGCCCACCCTAATGGCGATATCTCGAAAGGGCGTCCACCTATAGACCTAATGCCCACTCCCTCTTAAAATGCTCAGTAACACCTTTCGTTTGATGCACATATCGTACAAACACATTCTAGAGTCACCCCTGGCCCACCCTAATGACGATATCTCGAAAAGGCGTCCACCTATAGACCTCATGCCCACTCCCTCTTAAAATGCTCAGTAACACCTTTCGTTTGATACCCATACCGTACAAACATTCTAGAGTCACCCCTGGCCCACCCTAATGGCGATATCTCGAAAAGGCGTCCACCTATAGACCTAATGCCCACTCCCTCTTAAAATGCTCAGTAACACCTTTCATTTGATTCCCATATCGTACAAACACATTCTAGAAACACCCCTGGTCCACCTTTATGGCGATATCTCGAAACGGCGTCCACCTATGGAACTAAGGATCACTCCTTTTCAAAATACTCATTAACAGCTTTCATTTGATACCCATATCGTACAAACAAATTCTAGAGTCAGCCCTGGTCTACCTTTATGGCGATATCCCTAAATGGCGTTCATCCATAGAACTATGGCCTATTCTCTCTTAAAATACTCTTTAATACCTTTCATTTGATACACATGTTATACAACCACATTCCAGGGTTACCCCAGATTGATTTTCCTTATTTTGTCTCCATAGCTCTCAACTGAGTATGTTATGTTCGGTTACACCCGAACTTAGCCTTCCTTACTTGTTTTCATTTCGTTTTGAAACTTTTTCCTTTCTTTATGCTTAAGTAGCATAATTCGTGTGCCTTGCACATGCGTGGTTTTCTCTATTTTGGCAATATCTCTCGTTGACATGGGTCGGTTTTTCCTAATTAGAGAGATAACATTTTTCTCCAACTCGGCGTCTGCTGATTCCTTCTGGGCTTGTTCTTCACCAAGCCACCTTTCTTGAAGCGAAAAATTGATCTTCGGGTAGATGTTTTGGATGATCCTGTGAGTTTCGCCGGCTTTTTGCAAGTAACAATGGAATTATTCGTACAAAATATACATAAATTGTTTACAAGGCTCTTCGTCCGTATTGTGAGGAATACTAGCAACACTAAGGGGTACTCTCATCTCTAAGCCGATACTAAGCAGTGACTCGTATGCACATCAACAAATCAATCATTATGTCTACCCATGTGTCCATACGAGCAGCGGAGAAGGGACCCACAAACACATGCATATATCTTATCTGAGGTGCTCACAAAAGAAGGCAATAATTTGTGCAAGTATCACTCATATATACACGCGCATATGAGAAGCTATAAACGTAGTTATAGCTGGTAATTTTATAGCTGATAACTAACTAGTAAATTCTAGAATAGAAAAGCCTAGGAATATTCAACGAGGAAACCAGACAGTATAAAAGGCAGCAACAGTAGAGGCACAACAATCAGTTTTGATTAAGCACGCTACCTGTCGAGCAATAGAAGTGTTATTTTGAAAGTAGTCTAATAATTTATTCAATAGTTTAGTGATTCGAACGTTAGCAGAAGGTTGCAAATAAGCGGAATTGCAGTAAATTTGTTACAATTGGTGTCAGAAGAGGAATTGTTGAATAAATTCCGAAGATTTTGAATACAACTTGGACATGGCAAAGTTAAGGGAATTAAGGATCCAGGAGTTGAATCCGTGGATTGAATACAGCCGGCAATAAGATCGAACTTCAAGCTCGGCTACGAGAGGTATTAGAGTTGGAAGGAATTAATATAAATGAGTATGTCTTTTATCCTGATGTGGAAGAGCCAGCGAGTAAAGTGGAAGAGAAGATAGAGACTCCGAATCCATTGGCAAGTGTTGCCACTAACGCGATACTAGCAGTGTTGAACTAAATGTCCTCACAACTGTCATCACAATTGGAATCCCAGGAGAACCGTATAATGTCCAAGATTGAAGTACAAGAAACACGCATTTCAGAAATGTCGTCACAAATATCAACCGATGTGTCATCCCAACTGGAATCGCAGGAAACCCGTATAAAATCACAACTCGAAGAACAGAAGACATATTTAGTATCTCAACTGGAAGCGCAAGGGGCACGTATATCTGAAATTTCGGCACAAATTTCGGAACAGATATCATCCGAAGAGTAGAAGAGTGGTAAATTTGGAGATGTTAGCGGCGTTTAGATCAGGAAATTTGTCTGATCGGGATGATCAGACTTAGGTGGAGGGCAGTGTGACGAATACTAGCAACAATAAGGGGTACTATCATCTCTAAGCCGATACTAAGCAGTGACTCGTATGCACATCAACAAATCAATCATTATGTCTACCCATATGTATGAAACTGGAAGAGCAGCATGCAAAAATTTTACAACTCGAGGACAAAATTGATGCCGAGATAGAAGAGTTAAAAGGTCGTATGGAGCAGTTACAACTAAACCGCCCAGCTGTGCCAGCGAGCAATACGAAGGTAAAAACTCCGTCTTTTGACGGCTCTGTTCCTTTCCAGGTCTTTAAGCTACAGCTTGAGAAGACGTCAGCAGTGAACAACTGGAATGCGGAAGATAAAGCTGCTGCACTGTTCATGGCATTGAAAGGGCCTGTAGCTGAGATTTTACAAACCATTCCAGAGGGCTGTTATGAAGCATTGATGGGCGCTCTAGAGAGAGGATACGGAACTGAGCATAGGAGACAGATATACCAAATGGAGTTACTGAACCGCTTCCAGAGGCCTGGTGAAACATTGCAAGAGTTTGCGTCGGATGTTGAACGGCTGGCACATTTAGCGAATGCGGACGCACCCGTGGAATACACCGAAAGGGTAAAAATCCAGAGCTTTTTAAATGGCATACGGGACGTGGAAACGATGCGAGCGACATACGCAAACCCAAAACCTACATTCACAGAAACGGTATCACATGCTCTGATTCAGGAAACAGCTTCGCTTCTGTGTAAGCCAGTTTTCAAAGCACACCGTGTGGAAGTGGAAAGGCCAGAGTGGGTAGACGCAATATTGGAGGCGCTGAAAGGATGGCAAAAGCGGAGTGAAAGAGTTATCAAACGCGGGAAGCCCGGTCACATTGCACGTCATTGCGATCTTGGCCCTGGTATTCCAACTTGGGTGGCCGTAAACGCAAAGCTGGAGGAGATGAGCAAGAGCGTGCCAGATGTAAAGATCGAGCGCTAGTTCCAGCTGTTGAATGTCTTGTGATATCTATCTCGCAAATTGGAAGAAAATCGAGCAGTCTTGCCGTCAAAGGAAAGGTGGATGGCAAGGAGCATGTACTGACTGTAGATACGGGTGCATCTCACTCCTTAATTCGATCTGACTTGGTCAACAGGAGAGTAAAACCGTTACCTTGAGCAAGGTTGCGTACGGTCACTGGCGAGTATAACCAAGTCCAGGGAGAAGTGATATGTGAAGTCTTAATTGGAAAGGTCACAGTTCTACACAAATTCGTTGTGGCGGAGTTCGTTGATGAAGTCATATGGGACTTCTTGGTTGACCACGACATCAAGATCGATATGCAGAGAAGGGTGATACGGTATGAGAACCAGGATGTGCCACTTAACTTCAGTTTGGAAAAAGAGTTCAGCAGTAATCGAGTCAACCAGAAAAGTCAAAGGCAGCAGATCGGGTAAGGATTGATGGAACGAATGGGCCAAACAAATCAAAACCAAAGGTACCTGCGAGAAAAACACTGGCATTGACAAACCCTAATGGACGCAATAAAACGACTGAAACAATTTTCCTGAAAGAATGCAAGGGTTATTTCAAGCCAGCGCGCACTACTGTTGTGAAACGTCAAGACGATACTGATGATGCAAAGTCAATCTGTCAAGATCAAGCTCTGCGAAGTAGTTCTTCATTGGCCAAACAACAGAGTGCGAGGGAACGATCCAGGATAATGAGTAGTAAGATGAAACGCAGGTACGATGAGAACAATTATTCGGAAGGTTTCTTGGAGGAAGATATGGTACTGTTATACAACCCTCACCGGCAGAAAGGTGTTCCATCCAAATTTCGGTGCAGTTGGGAAGGCCCGTACAAAGTTGTGAAGAAGATCAGTGACACCATCTACCGCATACAAACCATTGGGAAACCACGAAGTAGAAGAGTGGTACATTTGGAGATGCTAGCGGCGTTTAGATCAGGAAATTTGTCTGATCGTGATGATCAGACTTAGGTGGAGGGCAGTGTGACGAATACTAACAACAATAAGGGGTAGTATCATCTCTAAGCCGATACTAAGCAGTGACTCGTATGTACATCAACAAATAAATCATTATGTCTACCCATATATATGAGCAGCAGAGAAGAGACGCACAAACACATGCATATATCTTATCTGAGGTGCTCACATAAGAAGGCAATAATTTGTGCAAGTATCACTCACATATACACGCGCATATGAGAAGCTATAAACGTAGTTATAGCTGGTAATCTTATAGCTGATAATTAACTAGTAAATTCTAGAATAGAAAAGCCTAGAAATATGCAACGAGGAAACTAGACAGTATAAAAGCAGCAACAGTAGAGGCACGACAATCAGTTTTGATTAAGCACGCTATCTGTCGAGCAATATAGGTGTTATTTTGAAAGTAGTCTAATAAAGATCATTTTGCATTATCGAATATTGGAGTTATTTATTCAACTGTTGAGTGATTCGAACGTTAGCAGAAGGTTGCAAATAAGCGGAATTGCAGAAAATTTGTTACAGTATTAATTTTTACCTTGTTGAAGGCTTGACTTCATAAGCTTATATATTTTAAAAAACGACACGAAACACCAATACAAAAATAAGTAATTCAAAGCATATTGTGTCATTACTGGAAAATTTATAGGAATATCTTAATTTGCAGAGTTATCCACACTTATGGTCTGATTATCAAGGGTCCACTGAGATTTGCTCCCTGCTTAAAATGTAGTATATCCTGTCTGCAAACAATTGATATGAAATACAAAAAGGCGGCTCTTACTTTACTGCACAGCGTAGGGGGGAAACCTAAAACAAAAATCTTTGTCATTTACGTAAATATTGTTATTGTTTGTATGCATTCCTGCATTTACTTGTGCATATTTATGTAAAATATTTTGCACACAAGTATGTATGAATTTGCATATGTTTATATGCATTTATATTCAATAGGTAGATTTTATTTATTTATAAGAAAGGAAAACTTTTTTAATTTTAGAATTTTTCATCGTGTTGGTATTTGTACCCTCAACATTCGCACAATCAAAACCGAAAAGGAAAAAAAAAAATCAAGCAAGGAAGGCTAAGTTCGGGTGTAACCGAACATTACATACTCGCTGATAGCTTTGGAGACAACATTGTCTTTTTCATGGATACATACAAATGGTAATACTAACAAGTAAGGAAGGTTAAGTTCGGGTGTAACCGAACATTAAATACTCAGTTGAGAGCTATGGTGACAACATAAGGGAAAATAACCATGTAGGAAAATGAACCGAAGGAGGAAACCCTGGAATGTGTTTGTATGACATGTGTATCAAATGAAAGGTGTTAATGAGTATTTTGAAAGGGAGTGATCCTTAGTTCCATAGGTGGAAACCGTTTCGAGATATCGCCAGAAAGGTGGACCAGGGGTGACCCTATAATTTGTTTGTACGATATGGGTATCAAATTAAAGGTATTAATGAGGGTTTTAAAAGGGAGTGGTGGTAGTTGTATATGGACCAGCGGTGACCCTAGAATTTGTTTGTACAATATGGGTATCAAATGAAAGGTGTTAATGAGTATTTTAAAAGGGAGTGGGCCTTAGTTCCATAGGTGGAAACCGTTTCGAGATATCGCCATAAAGGTGGACCAGGGGTGACCCTATAATTTGTTTGTACGATATGGGTATCAAATTAAAGGTATTAATGAGGGTTTTAAAAGGGAGTGGTGGTAGTTGTATATGGACCAGGGGTGACCCTAGAATTTGTTTGTACAATATGGGTATCAAATGAAAGGTGTTAATGAGTATTTTAAAAGGGAGTGATCCTTAGTTCCATAGGTGGAAACCGTTTCGAGATATCGCCATAAAGGTGGACCAGGGGTGACCCTATAATTTGTTTGTACGATATGGGTATCAAATTAAAGGTATTAATGAGGGTTTTAAAAGGGAGTGGTGGTAGTTGTATATGGACCAGGGGTGTACCCTAGAATTTGTTTGTACAATATGGGTATCAAATGAAAGGTGTTAATGAGTATTTTAAAAGGGAGTGGGCCTTAGTTCTATTGGTGGACGCCTTTTCGAGGGAGTGGGCCTTCGTTCTATATGTGGTCGCATTTTCGAGATATCGCCATAAAGGTGGACCAGGGGTGACTCTAGAATATGTTTGTACGGTATGGGTGTCAAATGAAAGGTGTTAATGAGTATTTTTAAAGGGCGTGGGGCTTATTTCTTTAGGTGGACGCATTTTCGAGATATCGTCATAAAGGTGGACCAGGGGTGACTCTAGAATGTGTTTGTACGATATGGGTATCAAATTAAAGGTATTAATGAGGGTTTTAAAGGGAGTGGTGGTAGTTGTAAAGGTGGTCGCCTTTTCGAGATATCTCCATAAAGGTGGACCAGGGGTGACTCTAGACTTTGTTTGTACGATATGGGTATCAAATGAAAGGTGTTAATGAGTATTTTTAAAAGGGAGTGGGCATTCGTTCTATAGGTGGTCGCCTTTTCGAGATATCGCCATAAAGGTGGACCAGGGGTGACTCTAGAATATGTTTGTACGATATGGGTATCAAATGAAAGGTGTTAATGAGTATTTCAAAAGGGTGTGGGGCTTATTTCTATAGGTGGACGCCTTTTCGAGGGAGTGGGCCTTCGTTCTATATGTGGTCGCATTTTCGAGATATCGCCATAAAGGTGGACCAGGGGTGACTCTAGAATATGTTTGTACGATATGGGTATCAAATGAAAGGTGTAAATGAGTATTTTAAAAGGGCGTGGGGCTTATTTCTTTAGGTGGACGCATTTTCGAGATATCGCCATAAAGGTGGACCAGGGGTGACTCTAGAATGTGTTTGTACGATATTGGTATCAAATTAAAGATATTAATGATAGTTTTAAAAGGGAGTGGTGGTAGTTGTATATGTGAAGTCGTTTTCCAGATATCGACCAAAATGTGGACCAGGGTGGCCCAGAACATCATCTGTCGGGTACCGCTAATTTATTTATATATGTCATACCTGCCAAGATTTCAAGGGTGTTTTATTTCGCCCTGCAGAACTTTTTCATTTTCTTCTACTTAATATGGTAGGTGTCACAACCATTTTACAAAGTTTTTTCTAAAGTTATATTTCGCGTCAATAAACCAATCCAATTACCATGTTCCATCCCTTTTTTCGTATTTTGTATAGAATTATGGAATTTTTTTTAATTTTTCGTAATTTTCGATATCGAAAAAGTGGGCGTGGTCATAGTCGGATTTCGTTCATTTTTTATACCAAGATAAAGTGAGTTCAGATAAGAACGTGAACTAAGCTCAAGTTATCGTGTTAACGGCCGAGCGGAAGGACAGACGGTCGACTGTGTATAAAAAGTGGGCGTGGCGTAAACCGATTTCGCCCATTTTCAAATAAAACAGTTACCGTTATAGAAGCTATGCCCTTACCAAATTTCACAAGGATTTGTAAATTTTTATTCGACTTATGGCATTAAAACATTCTAGACAAACTAAATGAAAAAGGGCGGAGCCACAAAAAACGGTGAAGAACGAGTTGAAGGATGAACTTCACCGTCTTCGTAGTTTCCACATAATAGACATACATATATTGCAAATTTTTGACATCCGCTTTTTTGGCGCCGCTTTTGAGGAAACCAAGCCTTCAGGGAAATAGTTTAAAAGTAACAATGTCATGAATTTGAAAATGATTTCGGCTGGTAAAACAAATATGTACAATTAAGGGACCTAATCAAAAGAAAACGACTTCATAGCTCGAAATGACATTAAAAGCAAATATCTATCAATTAACAAAATCGGATGTCAATAGAAAGATTTTAATAAATGAAAAAACATATTTCCGAAACTCTCTAAACATAAGCTTCAAATCTAGAGGCGAAGGACCAACCCGGTCTAATGTACATCCCACTCAAAACAATTCTGCGCGTACAATTCACAGTGAACATACACACAAACTCACTCTTGGGCCACATTTTTTAAAATTTCACTCTCAACAATTTTTCATAACATGCATAAAGAATTATAACTTCAAAGATGTAATAACTTATTAAAAATAGAAAATGCAATCAATAACTTACGTACTTAGCCAAAACATTTCAGAACAAACAAGTAAGGAAGGCTAAGTTCGGGTGTAACCGAACATTACATACTCAGCTGAGAGCTGTGGAGACAAAATAAGGGAAAATCACCATTTAGCAAAATGAACCTAGGGTAACCCTGGAATGTGTTTGTATGACATGGGTTTAATATGGAAGATATTAAAGAGTATTTTAAAAGGGAATGCGCCATAGTTCTATAGGTGGACACCATTTCGGGATATCGCCATAAAGATTGACCAGACGTGATTCTAGAATGTGTTTGTACGATATGGCTATAAAATTAAATGTATTAATGAGGGTTTTAAAAGAGAGTGGCCCTTAGTTGTATATATGAAGGCGTTTTCGAGATATCGACCAAAATGTGGATCAGGGTGACCCAGAACATCATCTGTCGGGTACCGCTTATTTATATATTTCATACCAAGAACAGTGTTCCTGCCAAGATTCCAAGGGCTTTTGATTTCGTCCTGCAGAACTTTTTCATTTTCTTCTATTTAATATGGTAGGTGTCACACCCATTTTACAAGTTTTTTTCTAAAGTTATATTTTGCGTCAATAAATCAATCCAATTACCATGTTTTATCTCTTTTTTCATATTTGGTACAGAAATATGGCATTTTTTTCATTTTTCGTAATTTTCGATATCGAAAAAGTGGGCGTGGTCATAGTCGGATTTCGGCTATTTTTTTATACCAAGATAAAGTGAGTTCAGATAAGTACGTGAACTAAGTTTAGTAAAGATATATCGCTTTTTGCTCAAGTTATCGTGTTAACGGCCGAGTGGAAGGACAGGCGGTCGACTGTGTATGAAAACTGGGCGTGGCTTCAAACCAATTTCGCCCATTTTCACAGAAAACCGTCATCGTCATAGAATCTATATACCTACCAAATTTCACAAGGATTGGTAAATTTTTGTTCGACTTATGGCCTTAAAAGTATTCTAGACGAATTAAATGAAAAAGGGCAGAGCCACTCCCATTTTGAAATTTTCTTTTATTTTTGTATTTTGTTGCACCATATCATTACTGGAGTTGAATGTTGATATAATTTACTTATTTTAATTTGATTTCGATATCGAAAAAGTGGGCGTGGGGTAAATAGTAAAAAAATAATAAAAAAAAAAAAATTTTAGTTAAACGGTTTTATTGAAAACAATACTTACATGAAGTAATAATAATACTAAAAGCTAGAAAATAATTAGACTAGTACCCATCACACTCCTCATCAATGTAGGGCGTTGATCAGACAATTAAATTAAAGCGTTGGAAGCATCAAAATTTCAATTGATAGTTATATATAAGACCAACTGAACCTTAATCACGTTATGCTACGCCTCACATATTTAGAAATTTCACGCGCCCAACGCTTTTATTTAATTGTCTGATCAACGCCCTACATTGATGAGGAGTGTGATGGGTACTAGTCTAATTATTTTCTAGCTTTTAGTATTATTATTACTTCATGTAAGTATTGTTTTCAATAAAACCGTTTAACTTAAAAAAAATTTTTTTATTATTTTATTAAAGTTTGATCTCACAACCTAAGGCATTTGCATGCGGCTCATCTTAAATACATACAACCAAAGTTTTGTTTTTTAAATCGCAATTACATTTTATATTATATATCTGTATTCTTTCGCACGTTCTATAAAACTTCGAGCATGATAATTACTTATATTTGTATATAAAGTCGGATAATCTGGGTTCAAACATTCTAGCCCACCAAATAAGACGGCATGTAGTTTTCCATTATAAATGGCCGGTGCACCACCATCTCCAGAATTCGCATCACTTTTCAGTGCCCGATCTGTTAAACACATTAATGTTGATGGGAAAGTTAGCCCTAGCTCCTCATATTTAGCCGCATAAGAAGACTCACATTCGTCACTTGGGATTACTTCAAATTCGGCAGATTGGAGTACAGGGCAATATTGCTCAATGTGTGCATATTGCGAACCCCATCCAACAACTCGCAATTTTACGCGCGGCTTTAATCCAGTATTGCAAAGTGATACTACTTGTATTGTTTGGCTATTCTGGAGGCGTTCATTCAACATAATTACAGCTAAATCCAAATCTACCATTTCCGGATAAATCTCACATGGACGAATTATATACACCGCTTTGCGAACTATTATTGCATCACGGTAATCGGTTACACCAGCTTTAACAGAGATGGGAGACTGGAGGTAATCTTTCAAACAAGAATCAGATGTAAGCACCTTCTTTGCAGCGATTATTGTACCTACGCAACGATAATGCTCTTCAATATGTACTGACACCACATAAGGGCTATTTATTATATCCCAATCTTTGCCACCTATAATACGATTTTGCGTATTCGTACTAGTTGAAACGCAGATAAGGACAATAACTATGATAGCGAAATAATTGTTTAAATTCATTTGCTTTTAAGATTTTTCGTCGATTTTTAAGTTTAAACTGAATCAAGTTGAAGTTTGTGGGTGCTATTTATACAAAATTTTGTTGCGTAAATAAAAATGAGTTTTGAATTGGAAAATTACTAAATTTTTGTGATTGTAGCAGTATAAGTGTGACAAGAAAAAATTTTAGTTTAGGTCCATTCGATTATTAAATACAAAAAAAAAAACACATTAACACGATCTTTGTGAGTGTACACAGTCTGTAGTAGCAATATAGAAGTATGACATATATGATATTTGGCGGCCGCCGTGGTGTGGTGGTAGGGTGCTCCACCTATCACACCGAGGGTTCTGGGTTGAACTTCCGGGCAAGCGGGGTTACCCCTCGGAAGTGATTCAGCAAACACTCCGGGTGTTTCTGCTGTGAAAAGCTTCTCAATGAAAAAGCATCTGCCTTGCAGATGCCGCTCGGAGTCGGCATAAAACAGTTAGGCCCAGTCCCGCCAATTTTTAGGAAAAATTAAAAGGAGCCCTACTCAAATTGAAAGAGAAGTTCGGCCTTAAACCTCTTTGGAGGTTATCGCGCCTTGCATTTATTTATTTAATTGTTTATTTATATACAATGATGGAAAAAATAATAGGGACAACTTAGTGCGAAATATTAAACCAATTATATAAGCAGCACTTCAATATCTCTCTTGGAATAGTGCACCCTATAAAAACAGCATTTTAAGGTTGTTGTTTTGCGAAAAAGGGAACCACTAGAAATTTGGCTTGGAAAAAATAATAGGGAGAAAACGTGTTTATTGATATTTTTGCATTATAAATGGTAAAAACTTCGTTGTTGTAACTTCTTATAAAGCCACATAAAATTGCACTTGTATGGCGTATGGAGACTAAGAAAATATTTAAGAGAAAATATCGGCACTTCCCATTTAGAAATAAAAATGTGCCACAACTCTTGTTGTTGTAATTGTAACTAAGTATAAGCCATTTACAGCTGCTTCTTTGATGAATATTGCGAGCTCGTTTTGAATAGCTCGTTGAGTATCAACGAATGTCTTTCCATTATCATACATTACTTTGTGGGATAATACGCATCATCCTACGAAGCGAGTGAGGGCTTCCCTGAAGACCTCAGTTGTCTAAGTTGTGCAGGATTCGAGATGGACCGTTTTAATAGAGAAGCATACAAATACGCAAAAATGTGCTTTTGAGTAGGAAGCTCGTCGCAAGGGAGACGGCTTCACCATAAATGGGCCAGCGAAGTCAACGCCGGTTACGTAAAAGGACACAGAGTAAGTGACACGTTCGGTGCAAAGCGGCCATTATTTGCGAAAGAGTTCGTTGCTTATATATCGTGCACGTCTTGCAGTTGAATATGTACTTTCTTACTTTCTGCTTGAGTCTGGAGATATAGTATTGCTTCCATATCATGCAGATCATTAGTTGCTTTTCACAATGGAGCAAATCTAGAATCAGTGAGCAGAACTTCGAGTTGCCTGGGATAATATTTGTACAGCATTCTTTACAGTTCATATAGCACTAGCTAAACAACCGTCAATTCAGAGGATGCCATCATCTAGCATGTGATTTAGGGTCAGCAGGGAGCTTTTCTTACTGATAGTATTTGATTCTGCTAATTGAGTGAATTCTGCTGGGAAATGATGGCGTTGAATTAACATTATGAGTTTCATTTTAGCGTCGTGAGTGAGGGCTATCGAACTGGGAATCGGGTGGTTTTGAGTGTGACGATGAAACGCCTTAACGCGTTTTTGGAATGGGTGTATTTTGGCCACAATGTGTTCGGCTTGGAGAGCTATTGGAGTCCATTCCAACATAACGAGCAGTCAACTAAATCTTGTTGTTAGTATTCTTGGGTTCCTAAATCGGCGGATTGTCATCGCTAGGTACGTGGCGCCAAAGTGTGTTGCTGACGTTCTGCAAAATTTGGGTAATCCTGTATGCCACGTAAGTTTTCAATGTATGCCGGAGGTTTTCTAGCCAGGCCAACACAACGAAGGGATCTGACCAGAGTTCTAGTCATGGCAAGTTAACTGTTTGTAGGGTTGTGACTTTGGTTTTTGCCATAAAGAGGTGGGTTGAGGCAGAGTTCCCTTCGTGTTGCGCTCTTATGTAAACACATGCAGCAAATGCATGACATCAAGAAACCGTGGATTTCGATGCATTTATTAGGGGAAAATTGCACCCATCGAGATATATTTACACTAATAGCTGGGAGACTTGCGCGGAAGATGTTCCACTTGTAAAAGGATTCTGGTTTGACTTCTTCATCCCAGTCGGTTCCTTCTTATCATAGCTGCTGGAAAAGGATTTTTGGTGACAACCATTCTGCCGGGTCAAAAAGTTTCGCTACGGCTGAGAGTATTTGCCGTTTTGTATTTGACTTAAAGTCGGGAATTAGGTCGTGTGAGTACGAAAACGAGTGAGTTAATGCGTTGCATCGTATTCCTTAGGTATTAGTAGTGTCATGGGTTTTGAGAAATTCTGTATCTAGGATATCAGAGTCTGGTATTGATTCATGTCTTTTTATTTGATTGCGGTTATTTTAATTAGCTTGCTAATTGTAGAGCTTCGATAGTTTGGATCATAGAATCGAGAGTGGACTGTATATCGTGGCCGCCGGAGAGGACATCATCTACATAAGTTTCTAATAGTATGATGTTAGTGGCGAGAGTTTTTGTTCCTTTTGTTTTGTTTCTGTTTAAAAATGTGGTTTTGAGTAGAACTGAGAGGTTGTTCCCATAGATAGGGAGTTTCAGTGGGCAGTTTCGACGAGCATGTCTACACAAGGGTGGGGTCCCAGTAGTTGGTGCTACCAGGGTACATAAGCAATTATTTATTGTAGTGTAGTATGTCTTAATATGCATTCTTTTAGGCTTATATATATTTTGACACGAGCCATATTGTCGCTAGTATCTACCTTAATTTATTTATTTAAGTGTTTCGATATACGCAAAAGCACACATCATACTCTGTATATGATTTTTTTTTGGAAAAATATATACATATATGTATATGAATTTTCGTAGCTCGTTAATATTTTATTTAACACGTGGTGCGACACACAACATACTCTGTTATTGTCGCTAGTATCTACTTTAATTTATTTGTTTTATGTGTTTCTATGTACGCAAACGCAAACGTACGTACGTCATGCTCTGTATGACATTTTTTGAAACAAAAAAAAAACAAAGGAATATATACTACTACTACTACTGAATTCATGCTATTATCCTCTTCCGCATCATCACTGAAAGCGATTTCTTCCTCCCCTGGATTGCCTTTTCCTTGTCATCGTAACCCTTTTATTAGTTTTTGAGTTCATCATGGTGGTACGACCACCTGTCCGAAAAGGCGGACTCCTCGGTCTAGTGTAAGAAATGTAAAATAAACGCCCCTTGCTGTCGTAAGGCCAACATTATTTAGCGAGGCGGCCCGGTATCGATAAGGCTCCGTTCAAACCCCTCCAGAAATACCCCCTGGCTGCTATTAACCCAATAGGCACGGATGGGGGGGGGGGGGGCGGCACAAAGAAAGTGAACCAGTGGCCGACCTATTTGAAAACATATTATTTATGGAGCGATTTGCTTGAAATTTTGCCTAATGTTGGATACCCTGTCTTTGCGGAAAGTGAGCCACGATGTTGGGACTTGTTTGAAATGCATTATTTAGGCGGCCTTTCGAATAGGTTAATCTTTTATATAAAATCGAATGTACATGTTGGTAATTTATTCAATTCAACAATAGCAAGGAAAACCTCCATGCCAAATCTTCAATGGCTTTTGCTTCACGGCTTGCAAAACCTTTACATTTTTTTCTTTTAAATGTGGGCGGTGCCATGCCCATTTTCTACGATTTTACTAAATTTATAGTTTTTGTTATTAAGTCAATCAACATATCAAGCTTTGGTACGAATTTTCACTTTTTTCTATTTTTCAAAATTGCGATATAAATTTTTTGTGGGCGTGGCCCCAAGCGGTTCCTTTTGTTTTCACAAAGATTATATATAATAGAGTTACGACAACCTTCATGTGAAGTTTAAAACAATTATCTTTAACACTGCCATGTCATAACGTCAACCAACATAAGTTCAGCACCTTATATATCTTTGGCAAGCATTTTAAAAATTTTTGATATTGCATGGTAGTCGCTCGATTTCGCATGGTCAATGCTTAGTCTAAATGTTTTTCGATGTTAAAAAGAAATCAATTAAAGAATAAATTACTCAAATTGCTCCAGATAGCACTCACCAAATAGTAAAATCTTTTTATTTTGGTTATTTCAGGGGTTTGCTGCATTTGAATCGGCTCACCATTTTCAGGGTATATTTGCTGCAGACTAAAGAGGATCTTCATCTGGTTATTAATCAATAGACATAGGTTTTCGTACCGAGCTCTGAGGGCATCCCATGATAGCTGTAAAGTGTCAACCATTAGTATCATAAGTTGGCCTGCCTAACTTCTTGTCTTTTGTTGCAGGTGATGAAGTTTTTCGGCTTGGGTTAATCGGGGATGACAACCATAGATCACCGTAAACATATCTTTAAATGCTGGTCAGTCTTCATCACTACCGTGGAATATTTCGATGTCGCGGTTGAGGTGTATTAGTAGGAGGTCTCAACAGTTGCATGGCATCGATAATTTGCGACATGAAACTTTCATAAATTTCAGAACATTTGTGATATTTCTGCTCTATCGAAGGTGTACACGCCTTGTGGAATGGGGAAAGGGAACCGTTTAATAGGAATCTACTAGAGCTGTTGGGATTCTACCATAAGGAGTAATTCTGTTTGGTCACTTATCAGGTTTGCTGACAATTTAGAGTACAAATCCTCCATTCTATTACATTAGAAAATAAAAGCGTGACAACTTGAGGCGGGTCCACCAGCGGGGAGAGATTGATTTTTATTTTACAATCCCATTTTTATACTCATCTGAGCAGAGCACACAGAGTATATTAATTTTGTTCGCATAACGGTAATCCGTAACGGCATAAACTAATCGAGATAGATATAGACTTCCATGTATCAAAATGATCTGGGCGAAAATAAAATTCATTTAGCCATGTCCCTCCGTCCGGCCGTCCGTAAACCCGATAACCTGAGTAAATTTTGAGATATCTTAATGAAATTTGGTATGTGAGTTCCTGGGCACTCATCTCAGCTCGCTATTTAAAATGAACGAAAGCGGACTATAACCACGCCCACTTTTTCGATATCGAAAAAAGGAAAAAGTGCGATAATTCGTTACCGAAGTCGGATAAAGCGATGAAACTTGGTAGGTGTGTTGACCTTATGACGCAGAATAGAAAATTAGTAAAATTTTGGACAACGGCCGTGGTACCGCCCACTTTTAAACGAAGATAGTTTAAGAGTTTTGCAAGCTGTAATTTCGCATTTTTTAAAGATATCATGATGAAATTTGGCAGGGACGTTACTCCTTTTATTATATATGTGCTAAATAAAAATTAGCAAAATCGGGTGACAAAAAAAAAATAATTTAAAGTCAAAATTTAACAAAAAATTTTATATCTTTACAGTATATAACAGGGACGGAAAATAATAATTAGTCGAAAAAGTCCTGGTCAAAAAATTGTCCTAGGTGGAAACGTTTGAGTTCCCAGTGTGAAACTCCTAAGTTAAGTTACCTGCGTGTCGTCTGTGGCACCAAGTGGCGTCTCCTTTCCTAGATGGTTAAATTTGAAGTTTTCGCGGCGGTCTCCTCCGCCAAATCCACATTTAAATAAAAAATGCTTTATTTGAACACTGCTTTACAATCTGTTTTATTTAAAATGAATTAAAGTACTCTCGCAGAGACGTCTGCAGTTTTTGGTTGCCAAGAATATATTAATGATGGTGCAATATATAAAAATGCCAGTGGCACTATTGCCATTCGTCATTTTTATACTCAGTAGAGCAGAGCTCACAGAGTATATTAACTTTGATTGGATAACGGTTGGTTGTACAGGTATAAAGGAATCGAGATAGATATAGACTTCCATATATCAAAATCATCAGTATCGAAAAAAAATTTGATTGAGCCATGTCCGTCCGTCCGTCTGTCCGTTAACACCATAACTTGAGTAAGTTTTGAGGTATCTTGATGAAATTTGGTGTGTAGGTTCCTGAGCACTCATCTCAGATCGCTATTTAAAATGAACAATATCGGACTATAACCACACCCACTTTTTCGATATCGAAAATTTCGAAAAACCGAAAAAGTGCGATAATTCATTACCAAAGATGGATAAAGCGATGAAACTTGGTAGGTGAGTTGAACTGATGACGCTAAATAGAAAATTAGTAAAATTTTCGACAATGGGAGTGGCACCGCCCACTTTTAAAAGAAGGTAATTTAAAACTTTTGCAAGCTGTAATTTGGCAGTCGTTGAAGATATCATGATGAAATTTGGCAGGAACATTACTCCTATTACTATATGTATGCTTAATAAAAATTAGCAAAATCGGAGAACGACCACGCCCACTTTTAAAAAAAAATTTTTTTTAAGTTAAATTTTAACAAAAAATTTAATATCTTTACAGTATATAAGTAAATTATGTCAACATTCAACTCCAGTAATGATATGGTGTAACAAAATGCAAACATAAAATAAAATTTCAAAATAGGCGTGGCTCCATCCTTTTTCATTTAATTTGTCTAGGATACTTTTAATGCCATAAGTCGTACAAAAATTTACCAATCCTTGTGAAATATGGTAGGGGCTTAGATTCTGGGACAATAACTTATTTCTGTGAAAAAGGGCGAAATCGGTTGAAGCCACGCCAAGTTTTTATACACAGTCGACCGCCTGTCCTTCCGCTCGGCCGTTAACACGATAACTTGAGCAAAAATCGATATATCCTTACTAAACTCAGTTCACGTACTTATCTGAACTCACTTTGTATTGGTATAAACAATGGCCGAACTCCGACTATGACCACGCCCACTTTTTCGATATCGAAAATTACCAAAAACGAAAAAAATGTCATAATTCTATACCAAATACGAAAAAAGGGATGAAACATGGTATTAGGATTGGTTTATTGACGCAAAATATAACTTTATAAAAATCTTTGTAAAATGGGTGTGACACCTACCATATTAAGTAGAATGGAATGAAAAAGTTCTGCAGGGCGAAATAAAAAACCCTTGAAATCTTGGCATGAATACTGTTCGTGGTATTATATATATAAATAAATTAGCGGTATCCAACAGATGATGTTCTGGGTCACCCTGGTCCACATTTTGGTCGATATCTGGAAAACGCCTTCACATATACAACTACCACCACTCCCTTTTAAAAGCCTCATTAATACTTTTAATTTGATACCCATATCGTACAAACAAATTCTAGAGTCACCCCTGGTCCATGTTTATGGAGATATCTCGAAAAGGCGACCACCTATACAACTACCACCACTCCCTTTTAAAACCCCCATTAATACCTTTAATTTGATACCGATATCGTACAAACACATTCTAGAATCACCCCTGGTCCACCTTTATGGCGATATCTCGAAAAGGCGTCCACCTATAGAACTAAGGCCCACTCCCTTTTAAAGTGCTCATTAACCCCTTTCATTTGATACCGATATCGTACAAACACATTCTAGAGTCACCCCTGGTCCACCTTTATGGCGATATTTCGAAAAGGCGTCCACCTATAGAACTAAGCCCCACGCCCTTTTGAAATACTCATTAACACCTTTCGTTTGATACCCATATTGTACAAACGCATTCTAGAGTCACCCCTGGTCCACCTTTATGGCAATATCTTGAAAAGGCGTCCACCTATAGAACTAAGCCCCACGCCCTTTTGAAATACTCATTAACACCTTTCGTTTGATACCCATATTGTACAAACGCATTCTAGGGTCACCCCTGGTCCACCTTTATGGCGATATTTCGAAAAGGCGTCCACCTGTAGAACCTAGGCCCACTCCCTTTTAAAATTATCATTAACACATTTCATTTGATACCCATATCGTACAAACAAATTCTAGAGTCAGGCCTGGTCCACCTTTATGGCGATATCCCTAAATGGCGTCCATCTATAGAACTATGACCCACTTCCTCTTAAAATACTCTTTAATACCTTCCATTTGATACACGTGTCATACAAACACATTCCAGGATTACCCTCGGTTCATTTTCCTACATGGTTATTTTCCCTTATGTTGTCACCATAGCTCTCAACTGAGTATGCAATGTTCGGTTACACCCGAACTTAACCGTCCTTACTTGTTATATTTCATTTATATTAAACATACTTTGCATACTGTCTTATACATTGTATTACAATAGATGACTACTTATTAGAATATGATTGAACATGTTTCTTACTCTTTCTTACAGAGTGCACCATTCACAATGACACATCTTGCATTGTCAGCAATGGCGTTGCCAGATGTGTCGCTATGTATTAAAATGGGGAATTTTATCACTACACCAGTATCCCTATAGCAATATCATGTCGAATAATGCAACCTTTTTATTTTTCGAACTTTTTCCATAAAAGTCCACATATAAAAGTAAAATCTGTATTTTTATTTTTTGAGTCCGATAGAACTAGTTAAACTCGGACTTTTAAAAATAAAAGTCCGGAAATAAAAGTTAAATCCGGACTTTTATTTTTTAAGGCCCAAATAAAAGTCCCGCTTGATAACAAAGGAACGGCTTATCCGAATTCAAAATTTTCTTTATTTCGTATAAGCCGTTTCTTTGTTATCAAGCGGGACTTTTATTTTGGCAGAAGAAAATGAAAAAGTTCTGCCGGGCAGGAATACTATTCGTGGTATTACATATATAAATAAATTAGCGGTACCGGACAGATGATGTTCTGGTCCACATTTGGGTTGATATCTCGAAAACGCCTTCACATATAGAACTAAGAACCACTCTCTTTTAAAACTCTCATTAATACCTTTAATTTGATACCCATGTCTTACAAACACATTCCAGGGTTACCCTATGTTAATTTTCCTACATAATGATTTTCCCTTATTTGAAAAAGGATGAAGGATGTTTAAAAATGTAGTTTTGAGTTGAACTGAGAGGTTGTTCCCATAGATAGGGAGTTTCAGTGGGCCGTTTCGACGAGCATGTCTACACAAGGGTGTGGTCCCAGTAGTTGGTGCTACCAGGGTACATAAGCAATTATTTATTGTAGTGTAGTATGTCTTAATATGCATTCCTTTAGGCTTATATATATTTTGACACGAGCCATATTGTCGCTAGTATCTACCTTAATTTATTTATTTAAGTGTTTCGATATACGCAAAAGCACACATCATACTCTGTATATGATTTTTTTTTGGAAAAATATATACATATATGTATATGAATTTTCGTAGCTCGTTAATATTTTATTTAACACGTGGTGCGACACACAACATACTCTGTTATTGTCGCTAGTATCTACTTTAATTTATTTGTTTTATGTGTTTCTATGTACGCAAACGCAAACGTACGTACGTCATGCTCTGTATGACATTTTTTGAAACAAAAAAAAAACAAAGGAATATATACTACTACTACTACTGAATTCATGCTATTATCCTCTTCCGCATCATCACTGAAAGCGATTTCTTCCTCCCCTGGATTGCCTTTTCCTTGTCATCGTAACCCTTTTATTAGTTTTTGAGTTCATCATGGTGGTACGACCACCTGTCCGAAAAGGCGGACTCCTCGGTCTAGTGTAAGAAATGTAAAATAAACGCCCCTTGCTGTCGTAAGGCCAACATTATTTAGCGAGGCGGCCCGGTATCGATAAGGCTCCGTTCAAACCCCTCCAGAAATACCCCCTGGCTGCTATTAACCCAATAGGCACGGATGGGGGGGGGGGGGGGGCGGCACAAAGAAAGTGAACCAGTGGCCGACCTATTTGAAAACATATTATTTATGGAGCGATTTGCTTGAAATTTTGCCTAATGTTGGATACCCTGTCTTTGCGGAAAGTGAGCCACGATGTTGGGACTTGTTTGAAATGCATTATTTAGGCGGCCTTTCGAATAGGTTAATCTTTTATATAAAATCGAATGTACATGTTGGTAATTTATTCAATTCAACAATAGCAAGGAAAACCTCCATGCCAAATCTTCAATGGCTTTTGCTTCACGGCTTGCAAAACCTTTACATTTTTTTCTTTTAAATGTGGGCGGTGCCATGCCCATTTTCTACGATTTTACTAAATTTATAGTTTTTGTTATTAAGTCAATCAACATATCAAGCTTTGGTACGAATTTTCACTTTTTTCTATTTTTCAAAATTGCGATATAAATTTTTTGTGGGCGTGGCCCCAAGCGGTTCCTTTTGTTTTCACAAAGATTATATATAATAGAGTTACGACAACCTTCATGTGAAGTTTAAAACAATTATCTTTAACACTGCCATGTCATAACGTCAACCAACATAAGTTCAGCACCTTATATATCTTTGGCAAGCATTTTAAAAATTTTTGATATTGCATGGTAGTCGCTCGATTTCGCATGGTCAATGCTTAGTCTAAATGTTTTTCGATGTTAAAAAGAAATCAATTAAAGAATAAATTACTCAAATTGCTCCAGATAGCACTCACCAAATAGTAAAATCTTTTTATTTTGGTTATTTCAGGGGTTTGCTGCATTTGAATCGGCTCACCATTTTCAGGGTATATTTGCTGCAGACTAAAGAGGATCTTCATCTGGTTATTAATCAATAGACATAGGTTTTCGTACCGAGCTCTGAGGGCATCCCATGATAGCTGGAAAGTGTCAACCATTAGTATCATAAGTTGGCCTGCCTAACTTCTTGTCTTTTGTTGCAGGTGATGAAGTTTTTCGGCTTGGGTTAATCGGGGATGACAACCATAGATCACCGTAAACATATCTTTAAATGCTGGTCAGTCTTCATCACTACCGTGGAATATTTCGATGTCGCGGTTGAGGTGTATTAGTAGGAGGTCTCAACAGTTGCATGGCATCGATAATTTGCGACATGCAACTTTCATAAATTTCAGAACATTTGTGATATTTCTGCTCTATCGAAGGTGCTTGTGGAATGGGGAATGGGAACCGTTTAATAGGAATCTACTAGAGCTGTTGGGTTTCTACCTTAAGGAGTAATTCTGTTTGGTCATTTATTAGGTTTGCTGACAATTTAGAGTACAAATCCTCCATTCTATTACATTAGAAAATAAAAGCGTGACGACTTGAGGCGGGTCCACCAGCGGGGAGAGATTGATTTTTATTTTACAATCCCATTTTTATACTCATCTGAGCAGAGCACACAGAGTATATTAATTTTGTTCGCATAACGGTAATCCGTAACGGCATAAACTAATCGAGATAGATATAGACTTCCATGTATCAAAATCATCTGGGCGAAAATAAAATTCATTTAGCCATGTCCCTCCGCCCGGCCGTCCGTAAACACGATAACCTGAGTAAATTTTGAGATATCTTAATGAAATTTGGTATGTGAGTTCCTGGGCACTCATCTCAGATCGCTATTTAAAATGAACGAAAGCGGACTATAACCACACCCACTTTTTCGATATCGAAAAAAGGAAAAAGTGCGATAATTCGTTACCGAAGACGGATAAAGCGATGAAACTTGGTAGGTGGGTTGACCTTATGACGCAGATGATGATCGGTCGCGGCTATTAGGTGGGGCGAGCATTGCTACAACAACAACAACAACATTTTTGCACATCAAAAATATTCACATATGATAATAATAATTTCACAAATGTGATTTTTTTTAATTCAGGCGCAGAAACGAATAAAAAAGTTAGCGCTATGAATTTTTATTCATGTCAATTAATGATTCGTGAAAATGAAGAATCTCACATTCTGAAATGCAGAAGATTGTTCCACCAATTTGTCGTGGATATGTATGCAAAAATTGAGACCGAGCACTTAAACTATATCAAATTCAGCCAGACTAAGTTACGGTCCGAGGAATACGTTCACTTACGGGATGCAGTGAATAACGATGGAAATGTTAATGACATCGGTAGAATGATAATATTACCAGCAACATATACTGGTAGCCCGCGACACATGAATGAATATGCACAGGATGCCATGACGTATGTTCGCCCTTATGGACGGCCGGATCTGTTTATTACTTTTACATGCAATCCGCAATGGAGTGTAATCAAAGAACATTTGTTGCCTGGCCAATCCCCAATTAATCGACACGACAAAACTGCACGTATTTTCAAACTAAAACAAAAATCACTTATGGACTTTATTGTCAAACATAGAGTGTTTGGAGAGGTGCATTGTTATATGTATTCCGTTGAATGGCAGAAGCGAGGATTACCGCACGCACACATTTTGATTTGGTAGGTTGATAAAATTACACCGCATCAAATTGATAGTGTGATATCTGCTGAAATACCGGATCAAACGATTAATCCAGATTTGTTCGAAGTCGTCACAAAAAATATGATACATGGACCTTGCGGTGCATTGAATGTGAACTCTCCGTGCATGATTGATGGAAAATGTTCGAAGCGATACCCACGAGCATTAATTTCGGATACGGTCATAGGTGACAATGGATATCCGGCATATCGTCGTCGATCCACTGATGACAATGGTAAATCAACGATAATTAAGATGGGAAATCAAAATGTTGAAGTTGACAATCGTTGGAATGTTCCATATTGTCCATTGTTGTCCAAAACATTCAAAGCGCCTAATGAATAATGTAATTCCGTTAAAAGCCTACCACCTCATAATTTACGATTAAAAATTGGAGCACCGATTATTATGCTGCGCAACATTAATGTACCACGATTTTGCAACGGTACCAGACTCGCTGTGAAGAAGCTAATGTGTAACGTTATCGAAGCAACAATTTTGATAGGGAAGTACAAAGGAGAAGACGTTTTGATACCCAGAATTCCACTGATCCCCACGGATTTACCATTCGATTTCAAACATTTGTAGTTCCCTCTTCGCCTTGCCTTCGCTACGACAATTAATAAGGCGCAGGGACAGTCTATACAATTTTTTCTCATGGACAATTGTATGTAGCTTGCTCACGAGTAGGCAAGCCATCGTCATTATTCATTTACGCGAAAAATGGAAAAACCAAAAACGTTGTCTACCAAAAAGTGTTACAATAAAGTTCGAATGAAATTGTATCAAAGAATTTGTTTTGTTTCGTATTAATTTTATTCTCTTTCAGCAAATCATTGAATTTATCGCCTAGCGAAGCGGGGGAGAGTACGCTAGTATAAAATAAAAAAGCCAAAAGACCCCCTTATCTGACCGATCGGTTGTATGGGATATATATTATATATAGCTCCGATCGAAATGATTTTTACAGGAAATCTTCTATAATATATTAGAATAAATATCACCAACTTTAACGTTTTTATATTGGGAAATTAAGGGAGAAATTGCGAAAAATATTACTATCTGAACGATCAGTTGTATGGGATATATACTATATCTCCGATCAAAGTTATTTTTTCAGAAAATCGTCTATGATATATTAAAATATATATCACCGAGTTTCACGTTTATACTTCCTAAATTAAGGGAGAAATGGCCAAAAATATTTCTATCTGAACGATCGGTTGTATGGGATATAACTATATATAGCTCCGATCTGATTTTTTCAGGATATCTTCTGTGATATATTGGAATATATATCACCCAGTTTCACGTTTATACTTTCTAAATTGCGGCAGGAATGACCAAAATCGTTTTATCTGAACGATCGGTTGTATGGGAAATATATGTTATAGTGGTCCGATCCTACCGGATCCGACAAATGTCTAATATAATACAAAAATACATCCTTGTGCCAAATTTCATTAAGATATCTCAAAATTTGAGGGACTAGTTTGCGTTCAAACAGACAAACGGACGGACAGACGGACGGACGGATAGACGGACATGGCTATATCAACTCAGTTCGTCGGCCTGATCAATTCGGTATACTTAATGGTGAGTTTATCTTCTATATTTCTCAACGTTACAAACATCGGACCAAAGTTAATATACCATTTCATGTTCATGAAAGGTATAAAAACACAATTTTCCAGGCGAGCCATTCAAAGATTTTAACTGCCATATGTTGCGCATATAAAGGCATATTTTC
Source organism: Eurosta solidaginis (assembly GCF_040869045.1). Lineage (NCBI taxonomy): Eukaryota > Metazoa > Arthropoda > Insecta > Diptera > Tephritidae > Eurosta > Eurosta solidaginis. Next base: position 262,803,053 of record NC_090323.1, on the reverse strand, counting down.
ATTTTTATAGCACCTTGTAAATTTTTAACTTATCACAGACTTTTATACAACATAGATCATGATTTTGGGTACGTTTATATGTTATTAACTCAAACTTTTGAGTTATGACACTATTGAAGTAAATGAGCGATGTATATATGAATTTTCGTAGCTCGTTAGTATTTTATTTAACACGTGGTGCGACACACATAATACTCTGTTATTGTCTATAGTATCTTCTTTAATTTATTTATTTAAGTGTTTCGATGTCCGCAAAAGCACACGTCATACTCTGTATCTCATTTTTTGGAAAAAAATAAATATATAATGCCACTTCTACTACTACTACTACTACTACTACTACTAATGAATGCATGCTATTATCCTCTTCCGCATCATCACTGGTAGCGATTTTTTCCTCCCTCGGATTGCCTTTTCCTTGTCATCGTTACTCATTTAGTAGTTTTTGAGTTCATCATGGTCGTACGACCACCTGCCCGAAAAGGCGGACTCCTCGGTATAGTGTAAGAAATGTAAAAAAACACCTCTTGCTGTCGTAAGGCCAATATTAATTAGTGAGGCGGCCCGGTATCGATAAGGCTCTTTTCAAACCCAGCCAGAAATAGCCCCTGGCTGCCTGGGGGCCGGCACAAAGGAAGTTAACCAGTGGCCGACCTATTTGAAAACATAATATTTATGGAGCGATTTGCTTGAAATTTAGCCTAATGTTGGATAGCGGAAAGTGAGACACGATGGTGGGACTTGTTTGAAATTCATTATTTAGGCGGCCTTTCGAATAGGTTAATCTTTTATATAAAATCGAATGTACGTGTTGGTAATTTATTTATTTGAAAGTAAATCTAAGACAAATTAAAATATCCTTACAGACTATTTACAAATTATTAGCTTAAATATTATCTACTATATCAAATCATTTAGTATAAGTTTAAAGTTTGATTTATTTACTGAAAAATCAATTTCCCTGACATTAGTAAGAAGATTGAGTTCCTTCAATGCCCTAGCAATAGGCGAATTAGCGAATTATGTCGTTCTGGCTCTATCCAATGAAAAAATATCATGATTTCGAAGTGTCCTATATGGTATATTGAAGCGAAAACGGTCCAAAAGAAACGGTGAGTCCATCGTGCCCCCTATCAAATCATAAATAAATATCAGCGCTAGAATAGATCTTCTACTATCCAGGGGCTTCAGTCTTATAAGTAGACATCTAGATTAGTAAGATGGTGAAGGATCCTGAAAACTTAATGACCGGAGCCCAAAACGCAAACATTTTTTCTGGATCATTTCAAGTCGCTGTATATGACAAGCGTGGTATGGTCTCCAAACGAAGGAAGCATATTCCAGTTTAGACCGTACAAGCGATGTATATAGTAGCTTTAGCGTATATGGATCATGGAATTCAGAGCTAAAGCGGCGAATGAACACAAGTATTGAATATGACTTAGCAATAACACAGTTAAGTTGACTCTGAAAGAGAAATTTAGCATCGAAGACAACTCCAAGATCTGATATTTCATCAACAGTTTTCAAAACAGAAACACCGATGTGATACGAGGTGTTAATACCATTACGGGATTTTGAAAATGAGATTAATATTTAATATTTAAATGTAAGCAATTCCTACTACACCAATCTATTACTCTGTCAAAATCTGACTGCAGCCGTAGGGAATCTGCCTGATTTGTGACTGATGTAAAAATTTTCAAATCATCTGCATATAACAAAAAATTCGAGTAAATGAAGCAATGACGTATGTCATTAATAAAAATTACGAATAGGAGAGGTCCTAGGAAACTTCCTTGAGGAACACCAGAGGTCGCGATAAAAGAACGAGAACTGACACCATCGACCACAACAGCACAACTCCGATCCGCCAGGAAAGACTTCACGCATAATAGAATATTGGAGTGAAATCCCAGATCAGCAAGTTTAAAAGTAGTAAGTTATGGCTAACTTTATCGAAAGCCTTAGAAAAATCAGTGTAGATGGTATCTACTTGTGCTCTATTATTAAAGACAGAGAGACAATATTCAGTAAAAACAGCAAGATTAGTCACATTCGACCTACCGGTCATAAAACCATGCTGGTTGGGTGAAATAATACTTTTTACCGCAAATGATATCTTTTCCTTAATTATAATCTCGAAAAGTTTCGATATTGTGGAAAGTTTTTATATTGGGCGGTAGTTGGCAATATTGCTCTTATTGCCACTCTTGAAAATAGGAGTAATGGAAGTTACTTTCCAGGCATTAATAAAATCTCTCCGCTTTAGAGATTTATTGAAAATTAATAAAATCGGATAAGCAATTGCAACAGTATTTTTTAGCAAAAATGAACACAGTCCATCCACAACAGATTGTTTTGAGGACTTTAACACCGAAATTCCCCGAATAACATCATCAAGTGATATGGAAAGTTCACCAAAATTTATTTGAGTATTAACATCAGTATGCTCAACCACATCAGGCAAAACAGTATCGGGCACAAAGTTTGAGCTGAAGAAATCTGCAAAAAGATTGACGGCATCAGTAAGAGAGTATGCAGAGGTTTCATTATAAAAAACATGAGATGGGATGCTAGAGCATGACTTTTTAGCTCTAACGTAGCGCCAGAAAGATTTCGAATTCGACTTAATGTCGCATTCAAATTTTTCAACATATATCTTATGAAGCCGATTTCTTAGGGATTTAAATTGCTTTCAATAATATACATATTTTTGCTTAAAAGCAGGCGAGTTAGACAATTTGTACTTTTTAAAAAAATTTTTTGGTAAATTCTTAAGTTTTCTAACTCCTTCGTATAGCAAGGAATTTTATGGCAATTTTTCCGCATTCGATGGATCAAACTACTATACATTTGGATGACTTTACCTTTGAAAATATCAAAGCACTCACTGACACCAACACCAGAGAATATACTATCCCAATCAATTATGCTTAATTTGGCGTTGATAGCATCAAAATCACAGTTTCTAAAATTATAGTTTCCTGAGTTCATATCTAATCGAATTTTTTTAAACTCATAAAATTCTAATTCCAAAACTAGTGGAACATGATGTAAGCCAGGGCAAGAGAGAGGATCAAGACATTCGGAGAGTGAAAAAGTCATGTTATCACTAATAAAAATTAGATCCAACGTTCAATTCAACAAGGTGTATATGGGGTATTCCATCCCATTTCGACCAATTTTGAACCCGACCCCTTTAGAATTGGCTGACAGTTTTTCTTCTTTTTCTAGCTTACGAAAGACGTTTTTCAGAATTTTTTCAAATTTTTTCATCCAACTCAAAAAAAGTTATGAATTTAAAAAAAAACACCATTTTTGTTTTCAAAATCCTACAACTTTTTCAAAAATTGACCGTTTGGGATCTTTTTTTTTTTTAATTTGTTTTTAAATGTACTTTTCGGAAAAAATACAAAAAAATTTTTAAAGTTTTTTTTTTTAATTTTTCAGTTTTTCGAGATTTTTCGAATTTCGCCATTTTATCTATATAAAAAAAATGTAAGAAAATGATTTTTAAGTATTCTTTTCTTTATATATTATGGTAATCTACGATTAAAATGACTCGCTTTAAAATGACTCGTTATAACTTTAAAAAATTTTTTGTATTTTTTCCGAAAAGTACATTTAAAAACAAATTTAAAAAAAAAAAGATCCCAAACGGTCAATTTTTGAAAAAGTTATAGCATTTTGAAAACAAAAACGGTGTTTTTGAGTTGGATGAAAAAATTTGAAAAAATTCTGAAAAACGTCTTTCGTAAGCTACAAAAAGAGAAAAACTTTCAGCCAATTCTAAAGGGGTCGGGTTCAAAATTGGTCGAAGTGGGATGGAATACCCCAAGTATCTATTTAAAACCGGTTTGATGCCATGTAAATCGTCTTAAAACCTACGGAATGTTACGGTCAATGTATTACAATCAGCCAGAGTTGTTGATAGAATTAAGAATATTTGGGATTGCTATCACAGATAACCCTCTGAGGTCTTTTAGAAACGTGGTTCCAAGGAACCTTAGCCGGGCTCTAGCTAGAGCCGGACATTTACACATGACCCGGGACTCAGATAACGCATAGTTCTCTAGATTGGTGGATAACTGGGATATGAGTCGCTTGCAAGCCCACACTAATTTTGTGTTAATGTGTGGTGAGGAAAGCACTTTTATTGCTGCTTGGCTACCCGACAGAATGCAAACTTTAACCAGCTACATTCAAGCCCTCCAGTGATTTGCAGGCTTGCCAAATCGCGAGGATTTCTGCTTGAAACACGCTGCAGTGCGATGGGAGTCTGAATGATGCAGACAAATCTAGGGACTCAGAGAAGACTCCGGCCCCCACTCCCGATTCCATCTTGGAGCCGTCAGTGTAGATTTGGATGTCGTCGAACCTTATCCCCGGGTTTCTCTTCCACTCGTTCCTGCTTGGAATGGCGGTATTACAACCGTATTCAAACTTCAGTTTGCGAGGGTAGTAATCTGTCTCGGGACTACATGTACCATCCGGAAGTTTATTTAGGATACTACCATGCCCTTGCTTAGTATCCTTCCAACACCCAGACTCCCTGAGTCTCAGTGCGGTTTGTGACGATGTACAAAGTATATGAAAGTCGATCGGAAGCAGGTGCAAAATGGGGTCTAAAGCAGCTATGGGGCAAGTGCGTCCGGTCCCTATGGCACCAACGCACGCAGTGCGCTGGACTTTTTGCAGGCTGGTGAGATTGTAGCTCTTACTTAGAGCTTCCCACCAGACTATGGACCATAGGAAAGCACCGGTCGCACCATCGCCTCGTATATCCAAAGTACCATGCTTGGCTTGAGTCCCCATTTCTTACCAAACATTGATTTGCAGGCATAGAAAGCGATGTAGGCCTTCCGTACCCGCTCTTCGATGCATACTTTCCAATTCAACTTGCAGTCAATTGTTAGTCCCAGATACTTGGTACTCGATGACAGGTTTAGTTGCTGGCCGTTTAAGAATGGTAGTCTAAGCGCAGGTGGCTTGTACTTCCTCGTAAAAAGAAGCAGGCACATCTTGTCGGGATTTAACCTAAGGCCACATCCCTGTGCCTACCTGCTGAGTTTAGCCAAGGCCCTTTCCATGATTTCGCTCATTACGGAGGGGAAAGGACCAGAGACCAAGATCGCCACGTCGTCGGCATACGCCACGATCTTAACCCCCCTGCGTTAAGTTTTCCTAGGATTTCATTTATGGTGATCAACCAAAGCAGAATTTTCTGCACTTTTTGACGATTGCCAATTTTTGGCGAAAATTTCGTATATTTGCCCCATGTACAAACATCAATAACTTTCCTTGCGTGAATATTCCAATATGAGACAATTGAGGGTATACTACTGTGGTGTAGAGAAAAAATTAACAAACGGGTATGAAATATTTTTGCCGATATCTCTAAAACCGGGTTTCGGGTATCAACAAAAATTTACCTAAATATACCCCATATAGGTATGTACATCCTGATAAAATTTCAGCACAATCGGTTAAGAAGTGTTTAAATAAGTAAAAAAATATAAGGTTTTCCGGGTTTATATTATTATCAATATCCCCAAAACCGGATCTCGGGTATTAAAACTTGTTTACCTAAACATACTTCGTTCACATATCTATATGTTTTTAAATTTTCAAAAGAATCGGTAGAAAGGTGTTAAAATAAATGTGTTGCAAACTTTGCAGTAAAAAATATTTGGCGGTTATTCGGTTGTATATTTTTAACGATATCTACAAAACCGGATCTCGTGTATCAAAAAAATTTTACACAGCTAACAGCTGCATATATCTCCATATTTTGTTAAAATTTCGATATAATCGGTACAGAAGTGTTGAAATAAATGTATATTTAACATTGCCACCTCAATTTATATATATTTTGCTCGATCTTTTGACTATATCTTTGTGAGGCATTATGTAAGACGAGTAACAGCGATGCACTATAGCTCCAATTTACCCCTCAATGTTCTCAACAAAAAGATATTTGCGCGATACCATGTTTCAAAAATAATTTTTTTCTCCAAAAAAGCCAAAGTTTGGCGGATTTCCCCATATATCTTTGGCAAGCATTTTAAAAATTTTTGATATTGCATGGTAGTCGCTCAATTTCGCATGTTCAATGCTTAGTCTAAATGTTTTTCGATGTTAAAAAGAAATAAATAGGGAATCAATTATTCAATTTGCTTCAGATAGCACTCACCAAATAGTAAAATCTTTTTATTTTGGTTATTTCAGTGGTTTGCTGCATTTGAATCGGCTCACCATTTTCAGGGTATATTTGCTGAAGACTAAAGAGGATCTCCATCTGGTTATTCATCAATAATCATAGGTTTTCGTACCGAGCTCTGACGGCGTCACATGATAGCTGGAAGATGTCAACCATTAGTATCATAAGTTGGCCTGCCTGACCTCTTGTCTTTTGTCGCAGGTGTTAAAGTTTTTCGGCTTGGGTTAATCGGGGATTACAACCATAGATCACCGTAAACATATTTTTAAATGCTGGCCAGTCTTCATAACTACCGTGGAATATTTCGGTGTCGAGGTGTATTAGAAGGGGGTCTCTACAGCTGCATGGCATCGATAATTTGCAACATGCAACTTTCATAAATTTCAGAGCATTTGTGATATTTTTGCTCTATCGAAGGTGTACACGCCTTGTGGAATGGGGAAAGGGAACCGTTTAATAGGAATCTACTAGAGCTGTTGGGTTTCTACCTTAAGGAGTAATTCTGTTTGGTCACTTATCAGGTTTGCTGACCATTTAGAGTAAAAATCCTCCATTCCATTACATTAGAAAATAAAAGTGTGACGACTTGAGTCGGGTCCACCAGCGGGGAGAGATAGATTTTTATTTTACAATCCAATTTTTATACTCATCTGAGCAGAGCTCACAGAGTATATTAATTTTGTTCGCATAACGGTAATCCGTAACGGCATAAACTAATCGAGATAGATATAGACTTCCATATATCAAAATGATCTGGGCCGTCCGTGCGTAAACACGATAACTTGAGTAAATTTTGAGATATCTTAATGAAATTTGGTATGTGAGTTCCTGGGCACTCATCTCAGATCGCCATTTAATGAACGAAATCGGACTATAACCACGCCCACTTTTTCGATATCGAAAATTTCGAAAAACGGAAAAAGTCCGATAATTCATTACCGAAGACGGATAAAGCGATGAAACTTGGTAGGTGGGTTGACCTTATGACGCAGAATAGAAAATGTGTAAAATTTTGAACAATGGGCGTGGTACCGCCCACTTTTAAAAGAAGGCAATTTAAAAGTTTTGCAAGCTGTAATTTGGCAGTCGTTGAAGACATCATGATGAAATTTGTTACTCCTATATAACAATAAATGTGCTAAATGAAATTTAGCAAAATCGGGTGACGAACAGCCCACTTTAAAAAAAAATTTTTTTAAGTCAAAATTTAACAAAAAATTTAATATCTTTACAGTATATAAGTAAATTATGTCAACATTCAATTCCAGTAATGATAAGGTGCAACAAAATACAAAAATAAAAGAAAATTTCAAAATGGGCGTGGCTCCGCCCTTTTCATTTAATTTGTCTAGAATACTTTTAATACCCTAAGTCGAACAAACATTTACCAATCCTTATGAAATTTGGTAAGGGCATAGCGTCTATGCCGATAACTGTTTTGTGAGAGAATGGGCGAAATTGGTTGAAGCCACGCCCAGTTGTCATACACAGTCGGCCGTCTGTCCTTCCTCTTAACCGCTAACACGATAACTTGAGCAAAAATCGGTATATCTTTACTAAGCTTAGTTCACGAACTTATCTGAACTCACTTTATCTTGGTATTAAAAAAGGGCGAAATCCGACTATGACCACGTACACTTTTTCGATATCGAAAATTTCAAAAAATGAAAAAAAAAAAAAATGCCATAGTTCTATACCAAATACGAAAAAAGGGATGAAACATAGTTATTGGATTGGTTTTCTGACGCAAAATATAACTTTGGAAAAAACATTGTAAAATGGGTGTGACACCTACCATATTAAGTAGAAGGCAATGAAAAAGTTCTGCAGGGGGAAATCAAAAGCCCTTGGAATCATGGCAGGAACACTGTTCTTGGTATGAAATATATAAATAAGCGGTACCCGACAGATGATGTTCTGGGTCACCCTGATCCACATTTTGTTTGATAACTCGAAAACGGCTTCACATATACAACTAAGAGCCACTCCCTTTTAAAACCCTCATTGTTACCTTTAATTTGATACCCATATCGTACAAACACATTATAGAGTCACCCCTGGTCCACCTTTATGGCGATATCTCGAAAAGGCGTCCACCTATAGAACTAAGGCCCACTCCCTTTTAAAATACTCCTTTATACCTTTCATTTGATACCCATGTCATACAAACACATTCCAGGGTTACCCTAGGTTCATTTTCCTATATGTTGGTTTTTCCTTATTTGAAAAAGGATGAAGGAAAATCGTTACATAAAACGTCACCCTTGGTCTAAAATTTGGTCGATATTTCCCAAACGTATATGATATGGAATTAAAAACCACTTATAAACCATCTACGAAACCAACGCAGCTAAGCTCTGAGTACGCTGAGTATGTAATGTTCTTATACCCGAACTTGCCTCCTTATTTGTTTGAAAAAAAAAATTTCGATTAGTATTTGTGAAGAAAATTAAACTCACCTCTGCAGAAAATTATACTCGTCTTTGAATATTTCACAAACCTTAGTTTATTACAAAAAAAAAAAAAAAAAAAAAAAAAAACAATTTATGACCATAAAAATCTCTGCAAAAACACATAAATATGGCTGCACAGACCGTGCAAAATCAAATCCACACAATTATACACCTGCATAAGTAGTACACCTAAAAAAAATAACAACAACTGCTGATATCATTGATTTAGTATTTTGCAGCAAAATGTCCCTATTATTTTTTCTATCACTGTAAGTATTTGCACAACTGAATTGATATATTAATTTGAGAACGATCATGTGATATGTGTACAATAACTGTGTTTTCAAGGAAAAGATAGAGAAACGTACAAAGAGTTTACTTAGTTAGTTCTATCTGTTTTATGAAACTGCTAATTAGTTCTATTGTATTCTCCTACCACAAAACCATAGTTCGGGCAGTGCACTAAATTTAGAGCAACAACACTGGTTGAAGCTAAGTGGGTTGTTGGGATGTTAATTTGCTACCGAATTAAATGTCTGTTCATGTTATTGTTGCTGTATTAACGATAAAGACACTCCCGAAGGCCCTGGGAAGTGTTATCGATGTTGATAGTCCTTTGCCGGATATAGATCCGGTACGCTCCGGTAACAAAGCACCATTAAGGTACTAGCCCGACCATCTGGGGAACGATTTACATGACCACATTAAACCTTGAGGCCTGGGGTCGCCAGAGCCCCGTCTGTTAATGAAACAGGATTCGCCGCGAGTAGGTGAAGTTGACAATTGGGTTGGAGAAGCTATATATTGCGCTGGCAAACCCTTGAATCCCAACCTCTGTTCATCTTTAATATATTCCTTAAATTTAATGAACTTAAGACGGCATCTATAGGAATATAGATTTTTAATTTACATCGCTGCAAATAAATATAGTTAAAAAAAAAACTAAAAATCATGCTTTCCATATTTCATATTTCATATTTATTTATTCGGTCTATGATTTACAATAATCTTAAAGACTAGATTCACAAACATTTCTTATCCATTTTTGTTGTTATATCGGCCTACTGATTTGTAAGATCGCGGGTTCGAATCGAGCTCAAGGCCTAACAATGATTATTTTATCATTATTATTGTTATGATAAATTTTTTCTTAATTGAAAGAATTATTAAATTAGAATTTAGCAGTTCCCGAAAAACATCTATACAACGAGCTTTGGCAGTTGTCTAATTTTTTTCTTTCTTCTATTCTAATTTAATAATTTTTTCAATTAAGAATTTAAAATTTATCATAACAATAATAATGATAAAATAATTATTGTTAGGCCTTGAGCTCGATTCGAACCCGCAATCTTAAACATTTCTTATATATAAGTAGAAAGTGTTAAAAAATTAACATAATATAGAGAATAACACATTTTTAAAACAAAAGCGTGATACGGAAAAATCAATACAATGATCATTGTTTAATGAGTTGATGGCATTTTGAGCGCGCGTAATCGGCCCATTTAGAGCATAATTAGACTTAAACTGATCAATAGAAAACATGTTATGTTGCCGCAAATTCCGTGATGGAACGTAAAAGTTCAAAGACTCCAAAAGCATGGGACAATCGATGTTGCCATTAATAATGTCGTAGATAAATATTATCGATGAGATAACCCTTCTACTCTCTAACGTATGCAGATTTATTAGCCTACACCTTGAGATATATGAGGGGAGGGGCAAATCAATTCTTATATCAGATAAACAGTATTTCATAAATATTTTTTGTACACGTTCAATCCTTTTCTTATGTGCCTAATAATAGGGACTCCATATTATGGAACCATATTCAAGCTAGATTGTACAAAGGCATTGTACAATAGCTTTTTAGTGTAGGGGTACTTAAACTCAGATCCATTTCTCTTAATAACGGCCAATAGGGAATATGCCTTGGGGCTTATAAAATTTAGATGCTCAGTAAATGTAAACGATCAATCGAATACAATACCCTGATGTCGGATTTTGTTCACCCTAACTAAAGGCATATCACCGACGTAATAAATTGAAATCAACTTATTATATAATTTTGAGTACGTTACGCAGTAACACTTGTTGGCATTAAGTGCAAGCATGTTTTTACGGCACCAGCCATTAAAATTATTTAACTCAGATTGAAGAGTGAGAACATCGGACTCATTCTTAATATTTAAAAAGATTTTTAAGTCTTCAGCGTAGAGGAGATAACTGCGTTTCTTGAAACAAGCACTCAGGTCTTTCATAAAAAAAGAATAAAAAGCTGAGGACCTGGGATACTTCCCTGAGGCACACCTGAGGTTGCTACGTATGGTGATAATCTTACATTATCAATGACAACAAAATGTACTCTGTTAGACAAATAGGAATATAGGAATATATCCACTGCAAAAACGCGGAATGAAAACCCAGTTTTTGTAATTTTGCCAATAGGGCTCTGTGAGATACTTTATCAAAACCTTTAGATATGTCTGTATAGATGCAGTCAACTTGACAGCCATCTGTGAAAGCCGAGATACAATAATTTGAAAAAAAATGGCAAGATTGGTAACTGTCGAACGTCCCGGAATGAAACCATGCTGATATGTGCAGATATAACGCTTAACCAATGATAATAATTTTTATTTCTTAATGATAATAATTTACTCATCATCGTTTTCTCAAAAAGTTTTGAAATAACCGGAATCTTCGATATTGGACGATAGTTGGTAACATCATTTTTACTACCACTCTTATGAATGGGTTGGATAAAAGTAGTTTTCCATTCATCTAAGAAAGTTCCCGACCTTAACGATAAGTTGAATAAATGCAACAACGGTTCAGCAATGGAACCAACACAATGCTTTAGAAAAAACCATGAGAATTGTTGAAAATCAGTAGCATGTTTATGAGGCTTCTGGATCACATTTTGTATGGAAAACTGGGAGCATGTTTTACCCTAAAAACTCACTGCTTAGTGGTGTATAAGAAAAAGCTTAGAGCTTTTTACCTTTAGCAGAGCTTTGCCGTAAACATGACGGCATATAAATTATATATATATATATATATATATATATATATATATCAACAAACCGCAAAATACATACCGACACAGGCATACACCCCTCATTTAAAATCTGAGCCCGATACTCTCCTATATTGATAAACGTCTAAGCTCTTTTTTCTTGCAGGCAGAATACAAAACAAAAAGCTCTAAGCTTTTTCTTATAGATCAGCCAGAACGTATGCGTCTAAATGTAAGCATACAAACTTACAATCTAATGAAATACGCCATGTGGTTTTATTTACTTATATATATACATATACATATATATACATATGCAATGTTGAACAGTTAAGGTTTCTTATCAGCATATTTTGATTTTTTCTCTTGTAAAAACATTTCCCAAGCGTAGGTATTACTTCCATTATTTTTTACAAATCTCTTATCATCTAAAAACTTAACGTTACTTTATTTATTTCTTGTGTATAAAATTCATGAGATTTTGATCTAACAATATATACATTGAGACAAAGTACAATTTCTTTTCGAATAAATATCTTTTAAAATAATTTGCAGAAAGTTTGAGAGTAACACATTGTTTAACACCCTTAATTTTTTAATCTCTTTTTCTTCTTGATCGATGTGAATAGAATACATTTTTGCTCTCAAACCAATAAATTCCTTCATTAATTTGCCATTATATTCATCTTTCATCATACCCATTCTAATAAAATGCCAAACAAAATGGTCAACCTGCACCTGATCGGGTGTCCGACAGGCCAGTTTTGCAGACGAGAAAAAAAGGGGGCGGTACTACAAGTGCCCATCGACTCCTTTTTGTAGACGAGAAAAAGGGGGTTGGGGGTTGGGGGGTTGGGCGGTACTACAGGTGTCCAACTGCTACTTTTTGTAGACGAGAAAAAAGGCGGGTGGGTGGGGGGATTGGGGTGCAGTCGCTCGATTAGAAATCTATGGGACTCTTTAAAACAGCTCGGGTGAAGTCTAGGACTCATCAGAAATATGAGGGGACATTTAAAAATTTGCGGCCCTTTAAAAATGTAGGGCCCCCATTTAACGATACTCATTTTTTTACTCAAAAGATGTCCAATTTATTTGCATTGAGACAAGTAGCCCTTATCTAAATGTATGTATATGGATGGGTATGTCTGTGTCGGTATGTATTTTGCGGTTTGTTGATATACATATATATATATATATATATAATTTATATGCTGTCATGTTTACGGCAAAGCTCTGCTAAAGGTAAAAAGCTCTAAGCTTTTTCTTATACACCACTAAGCTTTTTCTTATGCGCCACCTAGCGGAAGTTAGCCAAAGGTGAGATCAGCCAGAGGTGAGCTCAGCCAGAACACAACCCGAAAAAATGTATGCGCCACCTAGCGGAATTGTTGAATGATTTTGGGAGGTGGTAAAAATTTCAGGTCAAGATAAATATAGACCTGGTTTCATTGCTTCGGTCAGACTCAACCCAGACTGGACGAAAATAATGAACTGATCCCATTCCTAAGGCCAGACTGGTGACAGATTGAGTATTGAGTTTTTAGGGTGAGACATGCTCACAGTTTTCCATATAAAATGTGATCCAGAAGCCTCATAAACATACTACTAAAATCACATTGCTTTAAATTTTGATGGTCTGAATACTTAGCGTAATGTCGTCAATATTGAAACTAAAGCAGAGAAGTTGAAGGAAGAGATTATCCCATTCAACATGGCTCCATCGTCAGTCAACGAATTATAAGTGGCAAAGTTTGTTTTAAAAAATTTCGCAAACAAACTAGCAGATTAACTAGACGATGACGAAATCTTGTCTTGATAGGTTACAGACAATGGTATTAGTGAAACGGACTGCTTGGAACGAATAAAGTTCCAAAACGATTTAGGATTCGATTTAATATTATTCTCAAAGTTAAGAATGTGTCGATTATATAGAAATTTATCAAGGCAATTAAATTCTTTCACATACTTCAAGTATTCTTGCTTGAACTGAAGGGATCCCGAATTTTTAAAAAGTTTATAATATTTATTGCGGAGATTTTTTAGTCTCTTTAGGTTTGGTTATACCATGGCAATTTGTAAACTCTGGCTGGAAAACGGGGGATATTGTTAAAGTTAAAAATAATTTTTAAAAAAAGTTTAAAACAATAATGTACGAAATATATGGCACAAAGCGCCCACGCGTTTTTCATAATAAATCTAGTATTTTTCGTTCATTATTGTTTTAAACTTTTTTTAAAAATTATTTTCAACTTTTTAGTTCGATATTATTTAACTCTCCTTTGCGTGCCTAGCCTAGAGAGTTACAAACATACATACAAGTGAAGCTAATACAAGCGTGTAAAAAGGGGTGCGTGTACTTATGTACGCGCGACAAAGATACTTACTTTAATAAGTACCAAATAAAAATTATTGATTTTGAATGTTAACTCCGATGATCTCGTTTTATTGGCAAGGTCATCCAAACGGGATTCTAAAAAAGAAATGCACTTATATATATCCTTGATCTTACTTACTAAGGTTTATCACTAATTAGGTACTAATATTTAGAACTAAGAGAAAATGCTAAATTTGTTTATGCCAGTAGTAGCCTAAAAGAGTAGTTATGTAGGCAAGTTAACGTATATAGCAATAAGAGTAGATAATAGATGAAGAAGAGAGAGTGGGTGGTATAAGGATGTAACTCCTCCACCGCTAGTTATACTCAGTTGAGCAGGGCTCACAGAGTATACTAAGTTTGATTGGATAACGGTTGGTTGTACAGGTATAAAGGAATCGATATAGATATAGACTTCCATATAACAAAATCATCAGGATCGAAAAAAAATTTGATTGAGCCATGTCCGTCCGTCCGTCCGTTAACACGATAACTTGGGTAAATTTTGAGGTATCTTGATGAAATTTGGTATGTAGTTTCTTGAGCACACATCTCAGATCGCTATTTAAAATGAACGATATCGGAATATAACCACGCCCACTTTTTCGATATGGAAAATTTCGAAAAACCGAAAAAGTGTGATAATTCATTACCAAAGACAGATAAAGCGATGAATCTTGGTAGGTGATTTGAACTTATGACGGAGAATAGAAAATTAGTAAAATTTTGGACAACGGGCGTGGCACCGCCCACTTTAAAAGACTATATGTATGCTTAATAAAAATTTGCAAAATCGAAGAACGACCACGCCCACTTTTAAAAAAAATTTTTTTAAAAGTCAAATTTTAACAAAAAATTTAATATCTTTACTGTATCTAAGTAAAAAATCTGATAAACGCCATGCCCCGCTTTCTCTTTCCCTACAATTCCTTGATTTTATTCCTGGTGCAAGTGATAGCTCCAATGTGAGTTTTAATTTTCGCGAAGCTGACTTTGACTGACTCCCTAAACTCGCAATTTTCCAAGTTGGATTGGGAGTAGATTTTTATCTCAAAAAGTGTTGGTGGGTGCTATGATGCCTTTTTGTAGAGCACGCATGACATATTTTCTCATAACCTTTTTTTTTTTTTTTTGTATTTTTAGATAAATTTTTATATAAGCAGTATATTACTCGATATGAAGATGAGTTGAAAGTAAACCCAAAAGCTTTTTGGACTTATATACGCTCCAAAAAAGGTTGCTAAAATATTCCTACTTGTATGTCGTTTCTTGATAAAGCCTCGGATTGCTTATTGGATTCTCTTAACCTTTTCGCTGATTACTTCAAATCAAATTTTTTAACTGACACTAGCTCCACGTGTAGCTATAACTACGCTGATATTGCCCAAACGGTCGACTTTGGATCTTTGCTCATTACTGAATTAGATGTAATTAAAGGCATCACCGCTCTACAATCTTCTTCAAAAAGTGACATTGATGGTCTGTCCTCATTTATTTTAAAGAAATGCAGTTTGTCTCTCTGTATTCCATTAAACTATATTTTCAATCTTTCCCTATAAAGTGGTGAGTTTATTGACAAATGGAAAATAGCTTCCATTTCCCCAATATTTAAGCCAGGCAATAAAAATGATGTGCCAAACTATAGACCCATCTCTAAACTGTCTACTTGCTCGAAACTCTTTGAGAAAGTCATTAAAGAAAAACTTGCCTTTGCAATAAAGGGCACCATTGATGAATACCAACATGGTTTTCTCAGCGGGCGCTCCACTGTTACGAACCTTGCCTCATTCTCCCAATTTTGCGTCAGTGCATTTAAGATTGGTAATCAGGTAGACGTTGTTTACACCGATTTCGCAAAAGCGTTTGACACTGTTTCTCATAATATATTATTGCGTAAGCTAGAATTGATGGGTTTCCATTCTAAATTTTTGTGCTGGATTAGGTCATATCTCTCTAATAGAATTTCTTTTGTAGAAATTGAGAATGTCAAGTCTTATTCCTTTGAAGCCACTTCTGGCGTTCCACAAGGAAATATTCTTGGACCGATTCTCTTTCTTTTAAGGTATTGCATAGATTTTATCGCGGGCTTGGCGACTAAATAAAAAAAAAACCGTAACGGATATTTGTCAAAAAAGATCCGAAAAGGCTCGAAAAGGTTCGAAAAGATTCGAAAACGTTCGTAAAGGTTCGGTGTTAGCAACAGGCCAAGTACATAATATTGGATCTCTATCATAATCAGCGGTGGGCAGGTTACCAAATTGAGAATGTGAAATTAAAGTTGAAGTTAAAGCTAAAGTTAAAGTTAAAGTTAAGGTTAAGGTTAAGGTTAAAGTTAAAGTTAAAGTTAAAGTTAAAGTTAAAGTTAAAGTTAAAGTCAAAGTTAAAGTTAAGGTTAAAGTTAAAGTACAGTTAAAGTTAAAGTTAAAGTTAAAGATAAAGTTAAAAATAAAGTTAAAGCTAAAGTTAAAATGAAAGTTGAAGTTAAAGTCAAAGTTAAAGTTAAAGTTAAGGTCAAAGTTAAAGTTAAAGTTAAGGTTAAAGTTAAAGTTAAATTTAAAGTTAAAGTTACAGTTAATGTTAAAGTTAAAGTTAAAGTGAATGTTAAAGTTAAAAAGAAAGCTAAAGTTAAAGTTAAAAATAAAGTTAAAGTTAAAGTTTTTTTTTTTTTTTTTTTTTTTTTTTTTTTTTTGTGTTTCGTGGAAGGAGGAAATGCTTTATGCACTGACCGGGATATTTAAGCCTCACTGCGAGACTCTCCGAGTGTAGGACTCCCTTCTTCCATGAAGGCCTACCCACTAAAACCTAACCTCCCACGGCCCGCGCAAATCCCCGTACCTGGGACCGCGTTTAGCATTACTTCGGGTACGGGTGCGCGCTACGTGAGCTCTATGGCTACTCTCACGCTAATGGGCTAGGCATCCGTCTTCTCGTTTACTGGTAAGTATATGCCTCACATATGTGCTGACCGTATCCCATCTGTCTCTTCGACAGGTCATGTTATTAATGACACTGCCCGGGGATAGGTCGCCAAGTACCTCTTCTACCCTCCTTCGCTGATGGGAGAAGTGCCTGCATTCGAAGAAGGTGTGGCGTACATCGTCTATTTCCCCACAGTACAGACAGCTCGGGCTATCAACCTTACCCATTCTGTGTAGGTATTTGCGGAAGTAACCATGTCCCGTTAGAAACTGGGTCAGGTAAAAGTCTACCTCTCCGTGCGGTCGCTTCAACCATGGATCAAGTTCAGGGATTAGTTCCCTAGTCCACTTTCCTACGATGCTGTTGCTCCACTGGTCTTGCCAACGTCGGATCGATTCTTCTCGCGCCTGCATGGCAACAGCAGCTCTACTTGCTTGCGATCCGTTGTCATATATTGTTTTTCTTTCCTCAACGAGAAGATATATCGGTATGGTTCCCGCAACGACCAGGACAGCTTCAGCTGATACCGTGCGGTAAGCCGAAGATATTCGCAGCGCCCCTCTGCGTTGGACCGAGGTGAGGGCGACTCGGTTCTTCCGGTATTTCATTGCGTCCGCCCAGATTTCTGCACCATATAAGAGTATAGAATCCGAGGCTGATGCAAGCAACTTCCTTGTGCATGGCTTTGGGCCACCTGTGTTTGCCATTAATCTACTCAACTGCGCTATTATGCGCGCAGCTCTTTCGCAGGTCCCTCGTATGTGATCCGAGAAGTTGAGTTTGCTGTCTAACCTCACTCCCAGATATTTCGTTGAAGCGAGTGTTTCTATTGGCTGGTCCCCAACCATCATGTTCCTGGTAGTGGGAATACGTCTCTTTGTGAGGATGACGATCTCCGTTTTGGCTGTTGCTAACTGGAGACCGTGCTCAGCCATCCACCTATTTACATTACGCATGACCTGGTTTAATTTTAGCTGTGCCAGCTCGCAGCTTGGTGCTGTTATCACAGCTGCCACGTCGTCTGCAAATGCAACGAGGAAGGTGCTTTCTGGCATGTCTAATCGAAGAAGACTGTCGTAAGTTATATTCCAGAGATCGGGACCTAGTACCGAACCCTGGGCTGCTCCACCTGTTATTTTTACCCTTTTTTGACCGTGAGTACTTTCATATATTAGATACCTCTCTCTTAGGTAGTCCCTTAAAATTTCTAACAAATATTGCGGTACTTTGAAAGTGCTTTCTAGTGCCTCAAGCATGTCCTCCCACCTAGCTGAGTTAAAAGCGTTTTTGACGTCCAGCGTGACCAGCAACACTATAGGTCTTGCTCTGTGGCACGCTGTCTCGGCTTTCTTGACTGCGTCTATAACTTCTGCTATGGCATCTATTGTAGAGTGCCCCCTCCGAAAACCATGCTGTCTGGGCGACAGTCCTCCGGCGTCCTGTAACGCTCTGGTGAGGCGTTGCTTCAGGAGACTCTCCATCAATTTCCCTGCTGTGTCCAACATACATAGGGGACGGTAGGATGATGGAGAGTTGGGTAAAGTTAAAGTTAAAATGAAAGTTAAAGTTAAAGTTAAGGTTAAAGTTAAAGTTAAATTTAAAGTCAAAGTTAAAGTTAAAGTTAAGGTTAAAGTTAAAGTTAAAGTTAAATTTAAAGTTAAAGTTACAGTTACAGTTAATGTTAAAGTTAAAGTTAAAGTTAAAAATAAAGTTAAAGTAAAAGTTAAAGTGAATGTTAAAGTTAAAGTGAAAATTAAAGTTAAAGTTAAAAATAAAGTTAAAGTTAAAGTGAAAGTTAAATATTAACTTCTCATTTATTCAATAAAAGTAAAAAATTTGTTTTCTTATCGGTCACCACGCTTAAAAAGGTTAACTTGAATTAATATCAAAGACAAAACTTGAATTAATATCAAAGAAAGCAAAATGTTGCATAAATATTATAATTGCATAAGTTGGTAATATGCAATAGCTTTACCGCGGCAGTCCCCGAGTGCCACACGTCCTTTTTTTTATTAATGATATAGGTACCTGTTTCAGGAACTCACAGTATCTGCTTTACGCAGATGATTTGAAAGTTTTCAAAACCATTGCGAGTGTGTCTGATGTAATTCTTTTACAAAATGATTTCAATATTCTAACTAGTTGGAGCATTAAAAACAACCTACGACTGAATATAAAGAAGTGCTTTCATATTACACTTTCGAAAAACCTTTATACAATTGAGTCCACGACACCTTTTTTGGTGATAGCCTTTCTACCGTAAGCGAATTTGTAATTTGGTGTAATGTTCGATTCGGGCTTTACTTTTGCTAATCAAATCAGCTACATCTTGCCCAAGGCATATTCGAATCTGGCCTTCATACGGCGCTATGGCAAAGATTTTATAGATCCATACACAAGAAAAACATTATATAATTCATTGGTGCGTTCAAAACTGGAATATACCTATTATTTGGAATCCAATTTATTCTGTTCATTCACTAAGACTGGAAAGAGTACAGAAGAGATTCGTTCGATTTGCTCTTCAACCCCTTAATTTTTCTGATCCTATGCCTTCGTATAGTGCTCGATGTGCCCTCATAAGCATGAAGTCACTTGTGTCTAGACGGTCTAGCCAATCCCTCATGTTTATTTATGATTTAGTTTGTGGTTTGATTGACTGCACGGAACTTCTGGGGAAAATTACCTTCAATGTTCCGTGCAGAACGCTTCGTACGTAATATCCATTTCACGTCAAAGTAATCAGAGCCAACTATTTTAATTATGACCCTATTTCAAGGGCTCTCGCGGAGTTTAACAAGATTTTCTCTACTCTTGATCTAGACTCCGCACTCCCGAGATCATGTTTTGGTACTAAAGCTGAATCATATTTTATATTAACGAATTTATTTGCAAATCCTTTTATTTGCAACCCTCTGCTAAGTTCGTATCGCTAAACTGTTGAATAAATAACTCCAATATTGAATAATTGAAAAATGGCCTTTATTACAGTACTTCACAATAACACTTATACTTTGCAACGAATAACAAGCTTAATAACCAAACTGATTGATAGCTCAATGAAACTCTACTATTCAAAATAATACTGCTATTGCTCGCTAGATATCGTCTTAATCGCAACTGCTTGACAACTCAAATCAAACTGAATTACTTCTTACTCGCTTGCGCCACTTTTATAGTTTACGCTGCATACATCTAGTCTCTTCTATTTCCAGAACTTACTAGTTAGTTTCGGCTACAAAATCGCCAACCACAACTACGTGCACAAATTATTGCCCTCTCTTGTGACAACTCAGATAAGATATATGCATGTGTTTATGCATTGCCGCTCCGATGCTCGTATGCGTACATATGTGTAGACGCAATTATTTATTCGTTTATGTAGATACATAATGATTGAATTATTGATGTGAATGTTTGTAGTTTACAGTCTCTCGAGTACACATAGGCGTATAATTAAATGCATCTGTGTGTGACATCTCTTTCGGCTGCCTTATATATGTGTATACATGATTTGATTATTGACGTAAATACTGGCATGGCCTTAGCATCGCCTTAGTGATGGTATAGCTTAGTGATGCTAATATCCGTGACACTGCACTCCACCTAAGTCTGATCGTCCCGATCAGACAAATCTCTCGATCTAAACGCTGCTAGCATCGCCAAATGTACCACTCTTCTACTCCGTGGTTTCTCAATGCTTTGTATGCGGTAGATGGTATCACTGATCTTCTTCACAACCTTGTATGGGCCTTTCCAACTGCACCGAAATTTGGATGGAACACCTTTCCGCCGGTGAGGGTTGTATAACAGTACCAAATCTCCCTCCCGGAAACTTTCCAAATTATTTTCCTTGTCGTACCTGTGTTTCATCTTACTACTCATTATCCTGGATCGTTTCCTCGCACTCTGTTGCTTGGCCAATGAACTACTTCGTAGAGCTTGCGCTTGACGGATTGGCTTCGCATAATCAGTATCGTTCCCACGTTTCACAACAGTAGTGCGCTCCGGCTTGAAACTGCCCTCGCATTCTTTCTCGGAAATTCGTTGCTTCGTTTTCCTGCGTCTTTTAGGTTTTGCCAATTCCAGTGTTTCTCTCGCAGGTACTTTTGATTTTGCTTTATTTCGCCCATTCGACCTATTAACCTTTGCCTTTGACTTCCGCGGTTTTTGTCGAGTCTTCTCCACCAGTACTCGATTACTACTGAACCCTTTCTCCAACTTGAAATTAAGTGGTATATCCTGGTTCTCATAACGCATCATACTTCTCTGCATATCGATCTTGATGTCATGGTCAACCAAGAAGTCCACTCCCAATATGACTTCTTCAACGATTTCTGCCACAACGAATTTTTGTAGAACCATGACCTCCCCAATTAAGACCTCACATACCACTTCTCCCTGGACTTGGTTATACTCGCCAGTAATCGTACGCAATCTTGCTCCAGGTAATGGCTTTACTTTCCTGTTGCCCAAATCAGATCGGATCAATGAATGAGATGCGCCCGTATCTACAGTCAGTACACGCTCCTTGCCATCCACATTTCCTTTGACGGTAGGACTGCTCGATTTCCTTCCAGTTTGCGAGATAGGTATCACACGACATTCCATAGCTAGGGCAAGTCCTCGACTTTTACATTTGATTCGCTCTTGTTTATCTCCTTCAGCTTTGCGTTTACGACCAGTAAAGTTGGAACTACCATGACCGGTTCTGCAATGACGTGCAAGGTGACTTGGGTTACCGCACTTGAAACACTTCATAACTCCGGCATTATTTTGTTGTAATCTCTTCAGTGCTTTCAAAATTGTGTCTACCCAATCTGGTCTTTCCACTTCCACACGATGAGCTTTGTATGCTGGTTTACTCAATAGTGAGGCGGTTGCCTGAGTCAATGCATGTGATACCGTCTCTGCAAATGTTGGCTTTGGGTTTGCGTATGTGGCTCGCTTCGTTTCTACGTCCCGTATGCCATTTATAAAGCTCTGAATTTTTACTCTTTCGGTGTATTCCACGGGTGCGTCGGCATTCGCCAAATGTGCAAGCCTTTCGACATCTGACGCAAACTCCTGCAAAGTCTAATTAGCTTTTTGGTAGCGGTTTTGCAACTCTACTTGGTGTATCTGCTTCCTGTGTTCGCTTCCGTATCGCCTCTCTAGAGCACTCATCAATGTTTCGTAGTTGTTCCGCTCTCCCTCGGGAATAGTTTGTAGGATTTCAGCAGCAGATCCTTTCAATGCCACGAATTGTGCAGCAACTTTATCTTCCGCACTCCAGTTGTTCACTGCTGCGGTCTTCTCAAATTGAAGCTTGAATACCTCGAAAGGAACAGAGCCGTCAAAAGATGGAGTTTTTATCTTCGGATTGCTCGCTGGACCAGCTGAGCGATTTAGTTGTAACTGTTGCATAAGACCTTTCAACGCTTCTCTCTCGGCATAAATTTTGTCCTCGAGTTGTAAAATTTTTGCATCCTGCTCGTCCAGTTTCGCAAAGAGCTGCGATGATACCTGTTCCGAAATGTTTGTCGACATTCCAGATATACGTGCCTCTTGCGCTTCCAATTGAGATGACATATATGTCTTCTGTTCTTCCAATTGAGATGATATTTGCGACGCCATTTCGGAAATGCGTGCCTCCTGTGACTCCAGCTGAGATGCCATTGTCGATGTTTGTACAGATACTGTGTTCCTCACTGTCTGCGGTGTTTCGTTTTTTTCTTCCATTTTTGTTGTTGTTTTGTCGCTATCATAATGAAAGTCATACTCCTCAGCATTGTAGATTCCTTCAAATACCATAGCTACACTTAGTCGTTTTTGTAGCTGGGATTTATCGCCAAAAGTAGCCACTCCACGGACTTCCAACTCCTCCTTCAGTTGCTGGATCGTCAATTCACTCAACTTTGGCATGTCCAAGTTTATTCGAAGTCTTCGGAATTTATTCAACAATTCCTCTTCTGACACCAATTGTAACGAATTTACTTGCAAATCCTTTAGTTGCAACCCTCTGCTAAGTTTGTATCGCTAAACTGTTGAATAAATAACTCCAATATTGAATAATTGAAAAATGGCCTTTATTACAGTACTTCACAATAACACTTATACTTTGCAACGAATAGCAAGCTTAATAACCAAACTGATTGATAGCTCAATGAAACTCTACTATTCAAAACAATACTGCTATTGCTCGCTAGATATCGTTTTATTCGCAACTGCTTGACAACTCAAATCAAACTGAATTACTTCTTACCCGCTTGCGCCACTTTTATAGTTTACGCTGCATACATCTAGGCTCTTCTATTTCCAAAACTTACTAGTTAGTTTCGGCTACAAAATCGCCAACCACAACTACGTGCACAAATTATTGCCCTCTCTTGTGACAACTCAGATAAGATATATGCATGTGTTTGTGCGCTCCGATGCTCGTATGCGTACATATGTGTAGACGCAATTATTTATTCGTTTATGTAGATACATAATGATTGAATTATTGATGTGAATGTTTGTAGTTTACAGTCTCTCGAGTACACATAGGCGTATAAGTAAATGCATCTGTGTGTGACATCTCTTTCGGCTGCCTTATATATGTGTATACATGATTTGATTATTGACGTAAATACTGCTTGGCATGGCCTTAGCATCGCCTTAGTGATGGTATAGCTTAGTGATGCTAATATCCGTGACAATAATATACTTAATCTTCATACATATATTGGAATATATTTCTTTGTAAACAATATTTTAGAATTGCTAGTCTGTAAGATTTATGTAATCATAGACTTAATAAAGTGAATTATTGAATGTGGACCAGGGTGACCCAGAACATCATCTGTTGGATACCGCTAATTTATTTATATATGTAATACCACGAACAGTATTCCTGCCAAGATTTCAAGGGTTTTTTATTTCGCCCTGCAGAACTTTTTCATTTTCTTCTACTTAACATGGTAGGTGTCACACCCATTTTACAAAGTTTTTTCTAAACTTATATTTTGCGTCAATAAACCAATCCAATTACCATGTTTCATCCCTTTTTTCGTATTTGGTATAGAATTATGGAATTTTTTTCATTTTTCGTAATTTTCGATATCGACAAAGTGGACGTGGTCATAGTCGGATTTCAACCATTTTTTATACCAATACAAAGTGAATTCAGATAAGCACGTGAACTGAGTTTAGTAAAGATATATCGATTTTTGCTCAAGTTATCGTGTTAACGGCCGATCGGAAGGACAGACGGTCGACTGTGTATAAAAACTGGGCGTGGCTTCAACCGATTTCGCCCTTTTTAACAGAAACAAGTTATCGTCCTAGGATCTAAGCCCCTACCAAATTTCACAAGGATTGGTAAATTTTTTTTCGAATTATGGCATTAAAAGTAATGAAAAAGGGCGGAGCCATGCCCATTTTGAAATTTTCTTTTATTTTTGTATTTTGTTGCACCATATCATTACTGGAGTTGAATGTTGACATAATTTACTTATATACTGTAAAGATAATAAATTTTTTGTTAAAATTTGACTTAAAAAAATTTTTTTTTAAGTGGGCGTGGTCCTTCTCCAATTTTGCTAATTTTTTTAAGCATACATATAGTAATAGGGGTAACATTCCTGCCAAATTTCATCATGATATCTTCAACGACTGTCAAATTACAGCTTGCAAAAGTTTTAAATTACTCCCTTTTAAAAGTGGGCGGTGCTACGCCCGGTGTCCAAAATTTTACTAATTTTCTATTCTGCGTCATAAGTTCAACTCACCTACCAAGTTTCATCGCTTTATCTGTCTTTGGTAATGAATTATCGCACTTTTTCGGTTTTTCGAAATTTTCCATATCGAAAAAGTGGGCGTGGTTATAGTCCAATATCGTTCATTTTAAATAGCGATCTGAGATGGATGCTCAGGAACCTACATACCAAATTTCATCAAGATAACGCAAAATTTACTCAAGTTATCGTGTTTACGGACAGACGGACGGACGGACGGACATGGCTTAATGAATTTATTTTTCACCCTGATAATTTTGATATATGGAAGTCTAAATTTATCTAATTATGCTGTTACGGGGTACTTTTAAGCGAACAGAATTAATATACTCTGTGAGCTGTGCTCAGCTAAGTATAAGAAACACAAATAAATCTACAAACGCGTCACGAGCAAATATGAAAAGTTTACAAAACAATACAAATTTATGATGATTTTGTTAATTTTATTTGATAGAGTACGATGCTCATATCGAGGTATGTACATTAGACTGGGTCGTTCCCAAACAAAATAATTGAGTTACAAGAGACGGCCCCTAAATTTTAAGTTTTTTCCGAAACCCTCTTAACATAAGCTTCAAATTTAAAAGCAGTTCTACAACTTTGTTTCTAACAATAGTAATGTACATTAGGACGCGCATTAAATAAGTGATGAGTTGTTTTCATTATCTTTATAAACCAACAACTGGAGGGCTTAAAACAAAGCCGCGGAGGCGATTGACGCAAAGGTTTAAGGCCTATGATATGATGACTATAAAGACAATTTGTGAGTAGTGGCACCTATTGATTGGGGCAAAGCACATCTACAACAACAACATGACTTTGATATGAGTGCTTGTACCTGGAAGTTTAGTAATCTTGCACAAGAAAGTGCAGTAGACCGGGTTCCTGATGTCTTAGTGAAGGAAGAAAAAGCACTGGGCGGGCGGTAAGACAATGGGGTCGTGCGACGTCTACAACAGCGACCATATGCAGGTAGGCACAAAACTCATCTTTGGTATTGGTTTTGTAGTGGGCAAGATACTTTACCGCCAAGTACTGTCGATCGCGGCTGTGAATCAAAATCCCGCTGTAACACCACACATCAAGGAGATGGCCCCAAATATACAATTTATTTTAACGGACGCAAGTGGCCTTTGGCCGTACCTTTACACGATTTCAGGTTGATTGACTTCACCGCTCATGGCAATATAATCACTTGCAGTACCCGCATTTGGCATAAGAGATACATCAAGCTACTTGGCATTACATTGTAATCAACAACACCATACAACCGGTGTACTGCATCTAGGCACTCTATGAAATCTTAATATCGATTTGCGCCATTCATATCAGTCAAGGTACGCAAATTATCGTGTAGCGAAGGGGGAATATAGACGTAGGAGGAAGAAACATGTGTACGAATGTCGAGAGTGTGAGGAGCTACTGGAAATAGTCACAATGACCGAAATTTCGGCCAAAAATTCAGCGAATGCCCGAAGGATTAAAGGTCGGAGGAGAATACTAAAGGAATGATAATGACGACCTGGTAATCGATATAGTTAAGATATGGGACAGTAATTATTCTTATTGCTAGATAGCGAGGACTACGATTTTAAGTTGCCCTATTACTGAGCGTTTTCCTAACGGATGTTGCCGCTATTAAGCAAGCGGTGGATGGAATGCGGTCCATTGCTGCTACCAAGCGGCTGATATATACCTAAATTAAAATGAGATGCCATTGGGTATAGGAATGTCTGACTTTGCTTGGGGTTGCATCGAACTACACAGACACACAGTATACCCTGCAGTTGTCACGAAGTCCTCCTGGCTCGCATGGGCATGTAGATGACTGTAGGAAATGCCGAGTACCCCTAGCCACCTGGGGCATGATTCTTTATAGATTTGGTTCGAGTCTGCTGAGAAAACGCTGGATGAACATTACATATCGCAGGCTAGCGAGATCGTTTGATTGGAATTGGATAGCAAGCGGTCTGCTGAAATTATTGAAATACTATGCAAACTGAGAAACCCTTTTGCTGCAACTGCATGAAGGAAGAATAAAAATAAGACGGAGGTATTTCAGTCACGGCTCACAAGCATCTCTGGAGGTCTTGCACAGGGTCAAGAATGGTCTTATTCGAAACAACATCGTTGTCCAGCAACGATTCTCTAAGTAGCTAAAGCTTACTGACCTTCATGCTTTCCAATTGAGGATCCCTTTCCGGGGTGGCGACGACTCAACTTGACTTAGATCGCGAGAAAGATGAACTCTGATGACCGTATACATCTTCCGCCACCTGAAAATTACAAAGTGGGAATGGCAATAATTGCAGAGATATTCACAAATGCACAAATATGCAAAGTATTTTCGGATGAGCCTCTTGATTGGAATTTAAGTGTGCCCGGCCCAATCCACAAGAAAATTAATCAAGCAACTATTCCAACTAGCGCTGAATCGGTCTTCCTCAGTCATAACTTTTTTCCCATAATAGTGAGTGGGCTTGTTTGGATCGTCGATTGGTTTTGAAGGGCTCGTGGAGTTGTGTTGTTTGAGTTTTGGGGTTTATATTATCTTATGAGCATTTGATTCAAGCCGATTTTCTTGCAATCTAATGTACATAAATTTATGTTCTTGTTGTTGTATTAACGATAAAGACACTCCCCGTCGGCTTTGGGGAGTATTATCGATGTTGATGGTCCTTTGCCGGATATAGATCCGGTATAGATCCGAACGATTAATATGACCACATTAAACCTTCTAGGCCATCCCGCCCTCCTCACCCCCTAGTTCCATGAGGAGCTTGGGTCGCCATAGCCTCGCCTGCTACATATGTGTATCATACACTCATATCTGTAACAGACCTGCAAAAAATAGTGGGATTAATGCCTATAGAGAGCCGTCTGCGATAGATCCCTTTTGTCCACATTGGGGTATAATTGATCCCTTCTAGTTCCTATTGGGTATATTTGGCATAAGTCAGTTTGAAATTTATGTAGCCAATTGAAAATAAAAAGATTAAATGTGATTGAATAGAATTATTTATGAAAAATGCGGAGCTCTATACCGAACCTAAGATACTAGGACCATACGTTCCATCATCGTAATATTTGTTTTATTTTTATTATTGCACAACACCAATAGGAAAGAAAATTAAGAATATTGTATTAGAATTTATAAAACTATAAAATACGCAAGTATACCCGTACGGGTAGAAAGAGGACTTGTCCGACAGTACCTATAGGCGAACAAAAGGACTTGTCTGACAGTGCCCGTAGAGGTCCGAAGAGGATGGGTCCGACACTCCCTGTAGGGGAGGGGTACAAAGAGGGCTGTCGAACAGTGCCCAAAGGGGTACAAAGAGGAAGTGTCGACATGCTCAAACAAGGATCACACCAATGCATATAAAGAGATCAGAACTGGCTATAGTCGCAGTTTCCTTTGCGACTCATGTCGGATTCACCCTAGACTAATCGCATTTTTTGCAGGGAGAATTCCCCTCACGTAGGCGAGGTTGACAATTGGATTGCGGAAGCTTTGAAGCTATAAAGCTTTGTATTGCGCTTATCAACCTCTTGAATCCCTACATAAATTTATACATATACTTTTGTGTAAATCTTTATGTAGAAGTGTTTGAATGTCACTTTTGTTTTAAAAAGTGCCACCCACCGTGAATTGGCATTGTAAATGAAATAGCTCAATTCCAAGGATAATACTATTAACTAAGGTAAAGTTTTTTTTTGTTTGTGTATAGAAATATTCGCATATGCACACAAGCAAATATGCTTTACGTAACTAATTATGCATTTTTGGTTTTTTTATACCTTTCCTGAACACGAAATGGCGCGAGTCCAGGACTTCGGCAGGCAAAGGCACTAATAGGAGGGTACAACTCGAAGCGATATAAGGCTATGATTAACCTCCCAAAAAGTAGCCTTAGGATGGTAACAGGTATACTCACAGGTCACTGTAGGCTAAAGAGCCACATGCATTAATTTGGGCATATCAGCTAGTAGCCTCTGTCGCTTCTGTGATGTCGAAGATGAGTCTGCAGAACACATCCTGAAGGAATGTGAGGCAGTCGCGAGACGAAGACTTAGAATCCTAGGATCATCCAAACTAGGAAATAGTCACATACACTCTCTGAAGCCGGGAACCATTCTGGATTTTCTCAGGGAACTCGGCTTGGATGAAGTGTTGTAAAGAGAATTGAGGGCACAATAGACCAATAGGTCGCAGTGCTTAACCTCACAACATCTATCTATCTATCTAATGGTATATTAACTTTGGTCCGATGTTTGTAACGTTGAGAAATATAGAAGATAGACTCACCGAATTGATCAGGGCGACGAACTGAGTTGATATAGCCATGTCCGTCTGTCCGTCCGCCTGTCTGTCTGTTTGAACGCAAACTAGTCCCTCAAATTTTGAGACATCTCAATGAAATTTCACACAAGGATGTATTTTTGTGTTATATTAGACATTTGTCGGATCCCGTATGATCGGACTACTACAACATATATCTCCCATACAACCGATCGTTCAGATAAGACGATTTTGGTCATACCTGCCGCAGTTTAGAAAGTATAAACGTAAAACTCCGTGATATATATTCTAATATATCATAGAAGATGTTCTAAAAAATCACTTTGATCGGAGCTATATATAATATATATCCCATACAACCGATCGTTCAGATAAGGGGGTTTTTTCCCATTTTTTATACTCAGTTGAGCAGAGCTCACAGAGTATATTAAGTTTGATTGCATAACGGTTGGTTGTACAGGTATAAAGGAATCGAGATAGATATAGACTTCCATATATCAAAATAATCAGGATCGAAAAAAAATGTGATTGAGCCATGTCCGTCCGTCCGTCCGTCCGTCTGTTGACACGATAACTTGAGTAAGTTTTGAGGTATCTTGATGAAATTTGGTATGCAGGTTTCTGAGCTCTCATCTCAGATCGCTATTTAAAATGAACGATATCGAAAATTTCGAAAAACCGAAAAAGTGCAATAATTCATTACCAAAGACAGATAAAGCGATGAAATTTGGTAGGTGAGTTGAACTTATGACGTAGAATAGAAAATTAGTAAAATTTTGGACAATGGGCGTGACACCGCCTACTTTTAAAAGAAGGTAATTTAAACTTTTGCAAGGTGTAATTTGGCAGTCGTTGAAGATATCATGATGAAATTTGGCAGGAACGTTACTCCTATTACTATATGTACGCTTAATAAAAATTAGCAAAATCGGAGAAGGACCACGCCCACTTAAAAAAAAATTGTTTTAAAGTAAAATTTTAACTGTGGGTTAAGCTGGCTCGAGGTCAGGTGTAATAAAACACAAGAAGTTCTTGTATAACCGATATATTTCGATTACCTTCGGTAATCGTCCTCAGGGTAACTATTAACAATAAAAAAAAAAAAATTTAACAAAAAATTTAATATCTTTACAGTATATAAGTAAATTATGTCAACATTCAACTCCACTAATGATATGGTGCAACAAAATACAAAAATAAAACAAAATTTCAAAATGGGCGTGGCTCCGCCCTTTTTCATTTAATTTGTCTAGGATACTTTTAATGCCATAAGTCGAACAAAAATTTACCAATCCTTGTGAAATTTGGCAGGGGCATAGATTTTATGACGCTAACTGTTTTCTGTGAAAATGGGCGAAATTGGTTGAAGCCACGCCCAGTTTTTATACACAGTCGTCCGTCTGTCCTTCCGCTCGGCCGTTAACACGATAACTTGAACAAAAATCGACATATCTTTACTGAACTTAGTTCACGTACTTATCTGAACGCACTTTATCTTGGTATAAAAAATGAATGACATCCGACTATGACCACGCCCACTTTTACGATATCGAAAATTACGAAAAATTAAAAAAATGCCATAATTCTATACCAAATACGAAAAAAGGGATGAAACATGGTAATTGGATTGGTTTATTGACGCGAAATATAACTTTAGAAAAAACTTTGTAAAATGGTTGTGACACCTACCATATTAAGTAGAAGAAAATGAAAAAGTTCTGCAGTGCGAAATAAAAAACCCTTGAAATCTCGGCAGGTATTACATATATAAATAAATTAACGGTATCCAACAGATGATGTTCTGGGTCACCCTGGTGCACATTTTGGTCGATATCTGGAAAACGCCTTCATATATACAACTACCACCACTCCCTTTTAAAACCCTCATTAATACCTTTAATTTGATACCCATATTGTACAAACAAATTCTAGGGTCACCCCTGGTCCACCTTTATGGAGATATCTCGAAAAGGCGACCACCTATAGAACGAAGGCCCACTCCCTTTTAAAAATACTCATTAACACCTTTCATTTGATACCCATATTGGACAAACAAAGTCTAGAGTCACCCCTCATTAATACCTTTAATTTGATACCCATATCGTACAAACAAATTCCAGGGTCACCCCTGGTCCATCTTTATGGCGATATCTCGAAAAGGCGACCACCTATACAACTACCACCACTCCCTTTTAAAACCCTTTAAAACCCACTTTTACGATATCGAAAATTACGAAAAATTAAAAAAATGCCATAATTCTATACCAAATACGAAAAAAGGGATGAAACATGGTAATTGGATTGGTTTATTGACGCGAAATATAAGTTTAGAAAAAACTTTGTAAAATGGGTGTGACACCTACCATGTTAAGTAGAAGAAAATGAAAAAGTTCTGCAGTGCGAAATAAAAAACCCTTGAAATCTTGGCAGGTATTACATATATAAATAAATTAACGGTATCCAACAGATGATGTTCTGGGTCACCCTGGTGCACATTTTCGTCGATATCTGGAAAACGCCTTCATATATACAACTACCACCACTCCGTTTTAAAACCCTCATTAATACCTTTAATTTGATACCCATATCGTACAAACAAAGTCTAGAGTCACCCCTGGTCCACCTTTATTGCGATACCTCGAAAAGGCGTCTGCCTATAGAACTAAGGTCCACTCCCTTTTACAATACTAATTAACACCTTTAGTTTGATACCCATATTTTACAAACGTATTCTAGAGTCACCCCTGGTCCATCCTTATGGCTATATCTCGAAAAGGCGACCACCTATACAACTGCCACCACTCCCTTTTAAAACCCTCATTAACACCTTCCTTTTGATACGCATATTGTACAAACAAAGTCTAGAGTCACCCCTGGTCCACCTTTATTGCGATACCTCGAAAAGGCGTCTGCCTGTAGAACTAAGGTCCACTCCCTTTTAAAATACTAATTAACACCTTTAGTTTGATACCCATATCGTACAAACAAAGTCTAGAGTCACCCCTGGTCCACCTTTATTGCGATACCTCGAAAAGGCGTCTGCCTGTAGAACTAAGGTCCACTCCCTTTTAAAATACTAATTAACACCTTTAGTTTGATACCCATATCGTACAAACAAAGTCTAGAGTCACCCCTGGTCCACCTTTATTGCGATACCTCGAAAAGGCGTCTGCCTGTAGAACTAAGGTCCACTCCCTTTTAAAATACTAATTAACACCTTTAGTTTGATACCCATATCGTACAAACAAAGTCTAGAGTCACCCCTGGTCCACCTTTATTGCGATACCTCGAAAAGGCGTCTGCCTGTAGAACTAAGGTCCACTCCCTTTTAAAATACTAATTAACACCTTTAGTTTGATACCCATATCGTACAAACAAAGTCTAGAGTCACCCCTGGTCCACCTTTATTGCGATACCTCGAAAAGGCGTCTGCCTGTAGAACTAAGGTCCACTCCCTTTTAAAATACTAATTAACACCTTTCGTTTGATACCCATATTGTACAAACAAATTCTAGAGTCAACCCTGATCCACCTTTATGGCTATATCCCTAAATGGCGTCCACCTATAGAACTATGGCCCACTCCCTCATAAAATACTCTTTAGTGCCTTTCATTTGATACACATGTCATACAAACACATTCCAGGGTTTCCCTCGGTTCATTTTCCTACATGGTTATTTTCCTTATGTTGTCACCATAGCTCTCAACTGAGTATGTAATGTTCGGTTACACCCGAACTTAACCTTCCTTACTTGTTATTTTATATTTATCTTAAAAATCGTTTAGGTATGTACATCTGTTCACTATATATTTCTTATCTTATACAGCGCATTATTTGGACTCTACGAATGGGATAAGATTATTGTTCAGCCCCATTCATGAAAGGTATGAAGTCTTCGGCACAGCCGAAGGAAGTCCCGTCCTTACTTGTTTTAAGTTTAGTTAAGCAGGATTTTCGCCTCCATTAAATATCGAGCCATCCCACCCACCACGTACTCTACACTCACCGCCTGCATCAAATGCAATTTTGCTAACCACAATCACCATGCGAGTTCACAACAAATTCAAAAAATATTAAGTTGTTTTTTTTTCGTTTTTGTCTTTTTTTTTGTTTATTCAGCATATCCGTTGTAGCTTCATTTCCTGTTTTGTCATGTTTGAATTTCGCCATTGTTGTCGCCGAGTCTGTTGTTGGCAATGCCAAAAAATATGGCGTTTTTCACACATTTAAATCTTTTCATAGACTGCACATACATACACAAATGTCATACATAAATATGTATAATATTGTTGAGTATTTGACAAAAATGAAGTAGAAAACATAATGCCAACTTACTGGGTTAATAATTTCAGTATAGCCAACAGAAATGACTTTTGTTCAAAGGACTTCATAGACAGATAAATTGATATTTGTTCTCAGCGGAAGTGAACGTCAACGAACTTTTATTAGTTTCGGTACTGGAAACTGCTTTAAAATTTTATCATGCAAATATTTATTGTTAAATGAAAGAATCCTTTTAAATTACTTAGAGCACGACCAGGATTTCAAGTTAAGCCATAACATAGGTATCCTTAACCCTGATTACAAATTGATAACAGAAACCAATAATTTCGGGCTTATTTGAGAAGTGCATTCACGGCTTCCTATCAGTAACAACCGACACCGGCGAGTTTTTGTTTTACTAAATGCTTGTTATCAAAAGCGAAATTATCGGCGACTTATGGTTCCCTTATTGGCTTGTCACCGACGGGTTAAAAATATGTCATCGATTTTATATATATATATTTTTTAATAATAAACCGATAAGTTGTCGATAACAAACACGTGTTAACAATCCGATAAATTTTCGATAAGAACTCGATATCACGCTCATAGAAAATCGATAACACGACAACAGAAAATCTATAACACACCGATAACAAATCGGTAGCTATTTTTAAAACATATCAATTACTTTTTAACAATGCATCGGTGACTTTTCGTTAGATAATCGAGAACTTTTCCATAACAAATCGATCATCAAGATATAAAATCTATAATTTTTAACCTGGCTGAATTAAAGGAGGTTTTGACGCCCAGCGAGACTATAGGTCCGCTCTGTGGACTAGGTGTTTCGGCTTTCTTGCTTGCGCCTATTACTTCTGCTATGACATATTTTGTGCAGTGCCCTCTCCACAAACCATGCATCCGGCGAGATGTGAGGGATTACCTTGCGGTTTTCTTTCGAAACGTTTCCATCCGAAGCTTCTTAGTTGCTCATTGATATCCCTATCCCCAGGGATCTCGTTCCATTTCCTAGCAAAGAGCTCTCCTGCACGGAAGTTTGCTTCGCTTAAAGCCAACGCTGAGCGCTTCTTTCGATCCTTCATACATTCCAGACATTTCCAGAGTCAAGGGTCTGGTACGCGAGTGGTTGGCTAGCCTTGGCA
Organism: Eurosta solidaginis; assembly: GCF_040869045.1. Lineage (NCBI taxonomy): Eukaryota > Metazoa > Arthropoda > Insecta > Diptera > Tephritidae > Eurosta > Eurosta solidaginis. The sequence continues at coordinate 262,768,575 of NC_090323.1, read as the reverse complement.
TCCTGTGGCATATTTTTCGCAAATCCATTATACCGCTGTTCCATCAATATTCCTGCTATTTTCACCCCTCCATGTTCCTCTCCATAGCAGTGAGACATTGCAAGCGTGACGAAGACAGCGCATTGTATACTCAAACGCCTCCTCCGCCACAATTGTATTGTTGGTTATGCGTTGTGAGTCTACCAGCACCGAAGCGGAGAACATGGCAGAGTCGACTTTCGATGCATCCTTTATCTATATTTCACGCGAATCGTTCGGCATCTGCCTCTGACTGTGTTCATTAATATGGAAAGGGAGTTAGTTGTGATCGCTGCAAGTAAGGTCCTCTATGACTCTCCACCCAGAAGCGGCCGGCGGCAGGTTTTCTGAAACAAATGTAATATCGGCGATTGAGTAACCCTAGCCCGTCCGTCAGTATGTTGAGGCTGTGCTAGTTTTGAGCACGATCAGACCGAGCCAGGCTGCTATCTCAAGGAGTAACCTCCCACGGGTGTTAGTTTGTTGCATTCGCCATTCGACGGCTTTTGAGTTAAAACTCTCCCACCATAATCAGGTTACCGGTTTTGTTCCACAGGTCGTGTTCAATAAGTACCAGCTGACTATTGTGTATTGATCACAGACGTAGCTTTTTCCGCAAGCACAATTCACAATAGTGGCGTTAGCATCCACCGAAGGGAATTTTCTCCTTTTTCAGCATGAAGTCGCAATATTCTAGTTTACTTCGATGACCCCCTTTTTTTGATATCTAGGATTCCCTGCGAGGTTGGAGACGTGGAGTTGCACCTTCTTGTCCAACTTATTTTCGAATTGCATAACTATCGTAGACTACCCCTCGAGGATCCACAACTGTAGCTAGGCAAAGGATTACCCTATCGTTCATTGGTATCCGCTGCTGACACGCGCTCCGTCTCCTTACTACAGCTGTTGCCATTTGCTAACATTCAAGTTTCCAGCAGATGCCCAACAGATACTCCGTTACTACGGCTCTCAGCTGCACCTTCCGTCGTATGCCATTTCCTGGTCTTTCTTTAGAATATGCTGTCCTTCTAACAGTTCAAGTTCTGTGTGTGTTTTCGTGCTTAGCACGTAAGTTCTGTCTTTATATTCGGTGGCGGTTTGAAGAACCTCTACTTGGTTTCGATAGCGAAGTTTTGGAACGACCATTTAAAAGCAGAGGAATACCATTCATGCCTCAACCCAATTAACCCCATCCAACGCACGCCTATGCTCGCATAAATCTTAATACTTTTTTCTTCAATATGAGTTCGTAGAGAAATATGCTGAATACTTCAGGCAACTGATTTGAATACTAATTACATAAAATGCATTTATGCTACGTCAACAATGAACAATTAAATTCTTATCGCGGGTTACTCTAATTTCAACACCCATAAAGAATGAGCGCGGTAACGAGCCAAAGCCACTCACTCACTTCGATGGAACCATCGGTGACAGTGGCATGTGCGACGTGCAAAACCAACAACAGTGCAAAAAACAAGCAAATATGCCACTTTTAATAATAAAACCCACTAAATCGTTGCCTCGAAGTTGGCGCATTTCCTTAGTTTCAAAGTCCAACAAAATCTGCCACACAACAAAAAACCTCGATTGTGGCACGCAATGAAAAATGTGGTCATTGATAAAGTGCAGTGAAAACTTTGCACCTTCCTACACCTTATTCCTCATTCCTTATTTCTTATTTATCGCCTTCGTTGTTGCGTTCTTCTTCGTCTTTTAAAACTCAAAATAAAAATTGCTAGCCAAAGGCCGATTTTGTTCATTTTTTTTTTTTCGTTCACAACATATCAAAGTACAATCTACAATTACAAATCGCTGGCGCACCCACACATTACAAATGAATGCGTGTGTTTGTATGTGTGTGCACGCGCTCATACACTTAAAACTGTAATTTATATCAACAACAATTCAGATTGCCATAAAGAACATTTTGCGCTGCAACATTGCAACTTTAAGTACTAACAACAAACACTATCAACGACATGATCGTGCCACAATTCAACATTGGAGGTCCAACATTGTCGGCGAGACGATTAGCCAAACCAGCCAGTATTTACGAAGCGTTGTAATTGCATCGCCATTCAACTTAATACTGTACGCCTGCCGTTGCTACATTGCTCATGCGTCCACTACTTTGGACTGCGTCCATTTGCTTCCCCCCTGTAAAAGCATATATCTCATCGGCGTACAACAAAGAAGTAAAAGAAGGCTGTAACAAATATAGTTTGTAGTTGTTAGTCGTAGTCACTATTTTTGCAAAATCAACAACAACAAAAAACAAAAGCAATTTGCAATGCGCGACCGGAATTATGATTATCATATCATTTCATGCTAAACACCTCGTTAGATTGAATTGCACCGGACGCTGGGGAATATGCCACGCACGAGAATGTGATTAGTGGTGTTCCAGGTTTGTAGAGAGCGGTCGAAAGGGTAATCGTGGAATGTAAATGAATGGATTATGCACCGGCGCACAGTGTCGCGATCCCATATAAGCGCGTCCAAAACTACTTGTCGTGCTGCAATTTCGCTGTAGTTCATCATGTCGCCTTCACTTACTGTAGATAAAAAAAATTTTAAATGTAATTAAATTGGACGACTGCCACGCCCCCTACACTAGTGGGCGGTAAAACTAAAACTGCAGCGATTATAATGAAACTTGGTACATACATTTGTGCTAACCTGAAAAGTCAACAAGTAAAATTTCGTAGAGATCGAGCCTTAAACATGCCCACAAAAATAACAAGTAAGGAAGGCTAAGTTCGGGTGTAACCGAACATTACATAATCAGCTGAAAGCTTTGGAGACAAAATAAGCGAAAATCACCATTTAGCAAAATTAACCTAGGGTAACCCTGGAATGTGTTTGTATGACATGGGTTTCTAATGGAAGGTATTAAAGAATATTTTAAAAGGGAGTGGGCCTTAGTTCTATAGGTGGACGCCTTTTCGAGATATCGCCATAAAGGTGGACCAGGGGTGACTCTAGAATGTGTTTGAACGATATGGTATCAAATTAGAGGCATTAATGAGGGTTTTAAAAGAGAGTGGCCCTTAGTTGTATATATGAAGGCGTTTTCGAGATATCGACCAAAATGTGGCCCAGGTTGACCCAGAATATCATCTGTCGGGTACCGCTAATTTGTTTATATATGTAATACCAGGAACAGTATTCCTGCCAAGATTCCAAGGGCGTTTGATTTCGCCCTGCAGTTATTGTCTTCTACTTAGTATGGTAGGTGCCACACTCATTTTACAAAGTTTTTTCTAAAGTTATATTTTGCGTCGATAAACCAATCCAATTACCATGTTTCATCTCCTTTTTAATATTTGGTATATAATTATGGCATTTTTTTCATTTCTCGTAATTTTGGATATCGAAAAAGTGGGCGTTTGTCAAAGCTTTATAAAAATATCTATCGATGAACTTTTTTGACTTTTGGCCCCTTCGCGACACTGTGCGGCGCTCTTAATATGTACATATATGTATGTGCATACATACACTTTGCTGCTCATAGTTGGTATATATTTTGAGCTAAATGGCCAGCAATGAATGGGCAATTTGAGGTTAAAAGGGCGCGTAAATGAATATTTGCTAACGTGCGAGCATAACTACACTGAAAAATATATGTTTGAACCTACTAGCTCCGTGTTTGGAAAATGAGGTAGTTTTTAGTTCTAGTTCTAGTTTTATTGACGTTTTTTTACGAGTTTAGGCCTCGATTCATTAGATACACTATTTTTTAGTTGTTGTTGTAACGTAAAAAACCCCAAAGGATTATTGAAGTGTGAACGATATTCCTTAATTTGTCGCCTGTTTTTTTTTTCTTGATTTTGTTTGTTAAATTTTTTTATTTGGTTTGTTTGCATTTATTATACTCAGCGTGCTTTGCACACAGAGCAGTATATTAATTTTGATTGGATAACGGTTGGTTGTACAGGTATAAAGGAATCGAAATAGATATAGACTTCCATATATCAAAATCATCAGTGTCGAAAAAAAATTTGATTGAGCCATGTCCGTCCGTCCATCCGTTTGTCCGTTAACACGATAACTTAAGTAAATACCACTTTTTATATACATACATACATATATATCATTTTGGAAAACACAAAAAACCTGATTATTTAGTAAATAATACACCTAGAATGTTGAAATTTGACGTGTGGACTGATATTGAGACTCTTGATAAAAATTTGAAAAAAATTGATTAAAATGGGCTTGGAACCGCCCACTTGTGATAAAATCAATTTTACAAATATTATTAATCATAAATCAAAGATCGTTAAACCTATTGTAAAAAAATTCGGCAGAGAGGTTCCCTTACTATAAGGAATGCTTTGAAGAAAAATTAACGAAATCGGTTAAGGACCACGCCCACTTTGATATAAAAGATTTTAAAAGGGTCGTGGATGAATAAAATAAGCTATATCTTTGCAAAAAAGAGCTTTATATCAATGGCATTTCATTTTCCAAGTGTATTTACAACAGTAAATAGGAAAAACTTCAAATTTTAAAAGTTGGGCGTGGCAACGCCCCTTTTAAGCCTAAGCAATTTTGTATGTTTCGGGAGCCATAACTCGAAGAAAAATTCGTTCAGAATAGAACCATTTGTATATGTATTATTGCGCAGGCATGTAACAGTGTTATGCACACAAAACAACAGCATTTCAAGTGTACAGCTGGGTATAAATGTTCGGTTTCACCCGAACTTAGACTTGCTTACTTGTTTAGTATTGATTTTATAGATTTGTTTCTTTCGGTTTTTTGTTCGCTTGCTAAATTTATTTTTGTTCATTTTGCCTGCGATGTGTCTTGTTATACTCAGCTGAGCAGAGCTCACATAGTATATTAACTTTGTGCGCATTACGGTAATCCGTAACGGCATAAACTAATCGAGATAGATATAGACTTCTATATATCAAAATGATCTGGGCGAAAAAAAAAATTCATCCGTCCGTCCGTCCGCAAACACGATAACTTGAGTAAATTTTGAGGTATCTTGATAAAATTTGGTGTGTAGGTTTCTGGGCGCCCATCTCAGATCGCTATTTAAAATGAACGAAATCGGACCATAACCGCGCCCACTTTTTCGATATCGAAAATATCGAAAAAGTACGATAATTCATTACCAAAGATGGGTAAAGCGATGAAACTTTGTAGGTGGGTTAACCTTATGACACAGAATAGAAAATTAGTAAAATTTTTGACAATAGGCGTGGCACCGCCCACTTTTAAAATAAGGTAATTTCAAAGTATTGCAAGCTGTAATTTGGCAGTCGTTGAAGATATTATGATGAAATTTGGCAGGAACGTTACTCCTATTATTATATGTGTGTTAAATGAAAATTAGCAAAATCGGATCACGAACACGCCCACTTTTAAAAAAAAATTTTTTAAAAGTCAAATTTTAACAAAAAATTGTATATCTTTTCAGTATATAAGTAAATTACGCCAGCATTCAACCCCAGTAATGATATGGTGCATCAAAATACAAAACTGAACGAAATTTTCAAAATGGGCGTGACTCCGCCCTTTTTCATTTAATTCGTCTAGAATAATTTTAATCCCATAAATCGAACAAAAATTTACCAATCCTTTTGAAATTTGGTAGGGGCATAGATTTTATGACGCTAACTGTTTTCTGTGAAAATGGGCGCAATCAGTTGAAGCGACGCCCAGTTTTTATACACAGTCGTCCGTCTGTCCTTCCGCTCGGCCGTTAACACGATAACTTGAGCAAAAATCGACATATCTTTACTAAACTTAGTTCACGTACTTATCTGAACTCACTTTACCTTGGTATAAAAAATGGCCGAAATCCGACTATGACCACGCCCACTATTTCGATATCGAAAATTACGAAAAATTAAAAAAATGCCATAATTCTATACCAAATATGAAAAAAGAGATAAAACATGGTAAGTGGATTGGTTTATTGACGCAAAATATAACTTTAGAAAAAAACTTTGTAAAATGGGTGTGACACCTACCATATTAAGTAGAAGATAATGACTGCAGGGCGAAATCAAACGCCCTTGGAATCTTGGCAGGAATGCTGTTCGTGGTATGACATATATAAATAAATTAGCGGTACACGACAGATGATGTTCTGGGTCACCATGGTCCACATTTTGGTTGATATCCCGAAAAGGTCTTCACATATACAAATAAGGGCCACTTCCTTTTAAAACCCTCATTAATACCTTTAATTTGATACCCATATCGTACAAGCAAATTCTAGAGTCACCCCTGGTCCACCCTTATGGCGGTATCTCGAAAAGTCGTCCACCTATAGAACTAAGGCCCACTCCCTTTTAAAACACTCATTAACACCTTTCATTTGATAACCATATCGTACAAACAAATTCTAGAGTCAACCCTGATCCACCTTTATGGCGATATCCCTAAATGGCGTCCACCTATAGAACTATGGCCCACTCCTTTTTAAAATACTCTTTAATACCTTCCATTTGAAACCCATGTCATACAAACACATTCCAGGGTTACCCTTGGTTCATTATCCTTCATGGTGATTTTCCCTTATTTTGTCTCCAAAGCTCTCAGCTGAGTATGTAATGTTCGGTTACACCCGAACTTAGCCTTCCTTACTTGTTTTCTTTGTTTATTTTATACATTTTGTTTATTGTGCCTTATAATATTATATTTCTTGTTTTTTTATTTATTTATTTGAAGAAGAAGTGCGTGTTTTTATCCAAGAAAAATTATGAATTCGAGAAGAACTTCTTTCGCTTGTAACCAAAAAAGCACTCGCCGAAGATTTTATGGAGCAATATCGATGATAATCGCCGTAAGCCAGGTATTGATTCTTACTGTTAGCATGGAAATCAAACAGAGAATAATTTATGCCAACAAGTATTTTTTGGACCTAGAAGGCAGTTGAAAAATAAAGTCCTTACTCGACGAACAAAAGTTACGCTCTATAAGTAGCTTATCATACCTGCCCTCATGTATACCACGGCAAGACTGACCATGTGGATGGAAAATGAGATGGCTTGTGGAGTGTTGAAGAGAAAAGTTCTCCGATATGAAAATACTGTAACGTGTAGAAGCTCAAAAGCTTCGCTTGCCAGATAATGCTAGGCGGATGGGTGAATATGCTGCGGCCAATAATGTATTCTTAATGACACTAATATTTGGAGTTGGCAGAGATACTTGGGGGAAGACTTGATCTCTCTGGGCTCACTTAACTTTTAACTAACTTCTTCTATATCGAAATTTCGATAGAGACTTATCCAAAACTCGTACAAAGGTCGCCTTTTATAAAACTCGCTTTAAAAATGCTCCATTAAAAAATAAATTCGATTCAATCTTTAAATGGAGTGTGGCGTTTTGATACAAATCCTGAAAGAGAGCGTTTCTGTAGAAGTTCTGCCTAAAATAAGGTCGATATACATATGTATGTACTATATATCACCTTCGATGTTCTAGATAAATAAAAAAAAAAAATAAATGTAAGGCGCGATAACCTCCGAAGAGATCTATGGCCGAGCTTCTCTTCCAATTTGCGTCGTGCTCCTCTTGATTTTTCCCTACAAATTGGCCGGACGGGACCTACATGTTTTATTCCGACTCCGAACGGCATCTGCAAGGCAGATGAGTTTTCACTGAGAGCTTTTCATGGCAGAAATACAATCGGAGCGCTTGCCAGACACTGCCGAGGGGCGACCCCGCTTAGAAAAATTTTCTTCTAATTGAAAAATCTTATTTCTAAAATTTTGATGTTGTTTTGCCCGGGAGTTGAACCCAGGGCATACGGTGTGATAGGCGGAGCACGCTACCATCACACCACGGCGGCCGCCGATGTTCTAGATGCTTATTTTTAATTGAGAAATTTGACGAAACTAGGATTAAGGTTGTGCTTCATGTAGAAATGCCTTATATCTTTATAAATAAATTAGTCCAAGTGATACACTTATTTAGAATTGATACATTCATGCATGATGTATTTATTTTATTTTTTCAAAGTGTACCCTCCCTATTTAACGTCTAGCAAAAAGCACCGCCTTACTTTGTGCATGACAAATTACGCCAAGTGTAAGCGATCATCTTCAATACCCATTAGGAAAACTGAGCCAAATAAACATCAGACCATCCAAGTGGCTTGACAAGTGTATATACATTTTTATTTGCAAGTGGCTTGAGTACCTACATAGCTTCAGTTTCCGTTATGTTTTGCGTTATGCAAAAACAAATAATAAAGAACGCATATAATATGCTTTATCAAATCTGTATGGCATTCTCATGGACCAACTTCTTTTTCTCCAATATTTCATACAATCGTGTAGTTATTATTTTATATGAACATACAACGGCTATCATTTACATTTTGTATGCATTCAGGCATTTTTTGTGGGATTAGCATTTTTCACTTGTTTATTGGTGTTGCATTTGATATTTGCCCATTATGCGATAGCCAGCCAGCTTTCCTCATGCTACAGCAACAAAAGTGCAATGGAGCCACTCGATCATTCTGTATCAACTTAATTTGAGCTGTGCGTCTATGTGGGTGGCCTTTTTGTTATGCAACTACTAAGTTGCCTTGTGTTGGCTAAGAAACTTTGTGGGTGGGCTGTGTATAAGGGCTACTGCATTACAGTCTTGTATTGTTGTTGTTAATATGTATGAACATAAATACTTATGTTGTTAGATTTTTTGTACTTCTACCGTACGGTGAGATTATTTTGTATTTGTGAATAGCGTAATTACTTTTTGCAATTTATGTTCGTGCATGTGTAGGAGTTTCCATACTTATTTCTATTATATATGTACATTTATATTTGTTTTTTTTTTTATATATAATATAAGAAAGTAATAAACTTATGTTTGTACTATGTAAAGAAAACTGTATTGAAGTCGTTTTATCTTTTTAATTTTATTCTGGTGCCGCTAAAAGTTAAATGTTTGTCTGTATATCTGTATGTTTGTTACAATCATTTGCTAATCCCGAGAATGTCTATATTTCAACACTATTAACAAATTGGACATTGATTTAAATGGACATGACAGTCAACATAAGACCTAGATTAAAAGCTTTGTCATTAAAGCTGATACTATTTACATACATATGTATATAGGTATATTCTTTCTCAGATATGTATGTGATCATATGCATTTAAAACTTTCCATACCCACGTAAACATTGTAAACCACGGAAGAATCCCACCAAAAAATTTGATCCTTATATAAGGTTTAATTCAATTCTCCAAAATGCTTGCAGCCTGAGGCCTAAAAACAGCCAGAATCACGCCTATTTTGTTAACTATACCGCTAGAACCGATCACAGGTCACAAGGGAGTTCAAGTCGTGCTCCATCTGTCCCTCCCAGCACATGGGAAATCTTTCCCCTTTTTCAGCTTCCAAATACGAGTGCCTGCTTTCTGAGCCGGAGAGTGCTCTTTCCTTCTTAAACTATGATCTAGCCAACAAAGGCTTCGCGATTTTAATAAACTTCAGTCGAAACACGCTGTTGGCATCACGTGAAGGACCATATATGTATATTCCTTTCTCGAAAATATTGCAAGTGCTATCACATTTTTTCTTGTCATCATTCATGAGTCCGTTGGACATCTACGCTGACATTATTTCCTCGAAGATGTCATGTGGCATCCAAATGGCGAATGCCTTGATTCTTTCGTTGATAACTGTAAGTAATTCATCTTACCCTCGTCCACCACAAAACCCACTTTTTTGCGACCTTATTAGTGTGTGGGATTTTCGTTTCGAGTTTGTCTGCGCGGTCATTACTAGGTCGCCATTCTCGTTTCCGCGTGAATTTATCTCGGTTTGGATGCGTTCAGTTATTTGTCAAAATATGTGTTCGAGTTTTCGGGCTGATAGGTAGCCAGAATCTCAAATTTCCCTGGCTCACGCTGTTCGGCCATATGTGTCTTTCTGCGAAGGAGATGTATCTTTGCTTTGTTGGCATCACGATAACATTATTTGTAAAAGTCTTAATTCAATATATCTCCTCAATTATTGGAGGAGGGATTTAATAATTGGTTTAGAGATTCAGTGAGCCGAAAGAGATAGGAAGAAGGGAGTGGGATTACAAGAGATACTGAAAATAGAAATAAGCATGGGATTAGGGGTGTGGGTGGTAGTGGGAGTGAATGTCATATAGGAGTAGAAGCTGCAGTGGAAACGGTGTTGTAGTAGAAGTGTTAGAGTGAATGGCTTTGGGAACGAGTTTCATAGTGGGAGGGAGAAGTAGAATGAGAAGAAAATGAGATAAAGAGAATAATAGATAGAAAAAAGAAGGATAAATGGAAGAAAAATTGAAGAAATATAGGGGGAAGGGAGGACCACATTTTAAACGTAAAAAATCCCATTTTCGGGCAAGGCAACGTCTTCCGGGTACGCTTGTATACTATATTTGTCTTATTCTTTAGTACCTACAATCGCTTATGCCATTTGTTGATGGGATATTTCTTATATCTATGTGGATAAATTGCAGATATGTTTCTAGTTATTATTCAATAAACAAATACATATAGTTCATATGAATATGTCTTTACATATGTACATAAATACGAAACCTTCCACAGTAATAGATATTGAAGTGCCTTTTATTGGGGATGATTAAATTAGCAGTCTCCATCCTGCAAAAATCGTTGCATCATGTGGTCCACTGGAGTACTTACCATTATAATCCACTGTAATGCAGCAATGGACCAACTCATGTCTCTACATGAACATGTTATAAGCCGATCATTGCTCGTTTTTAACGATTGTAATCACTACACGATGTTTATTGGACTGTGGGTACTCCATGGATTACTCTGATGTTATGCGGAACTGGAGTATATGGTCCAGTCCTAGGAAATCGCAATGTTAATTGGACCTTATTTTTTGTATGAATTGTGGTTAATTATGGAGCACTCGGTTGGTCCATAGCGAGTACTCCATACATGCATGCATGGAGTACTCGCTATTTTTGCAGGGTAGTTGTAAGTATTATGAAAACAAATTTTAAATATTCTACCTTTTTGTAAAGACGGCATCGGCACGGAAAATTAATATAGTAATCTCTTCATAGTTTCCCAGATGAAAGTTAAGCACTTAGAAAAGTATCAAACCCGCGTTTAGAATATAATCTCTTATCGCTACGAGTACCGTTGGTGATGCTGATTTTTCCTTTTTTTTGGAATCGTCATTTAAATTTCGAAAACCTTCAGATATCTTCTAATAGCAGCTTTTTACTTTTGAAAAAATCTAGATCCCAATTATTGGTATTCTCATCTCCACCTTCAAATAGTTTCTAACCACTAAATATTCTAATGAATATTGACGTGTTAATTGAAAGCCAAACTCTTAAATTTATTCTGCCCGCTTTACTTCAGACAGGTGGATAAGGCATTCCAATTAGTTACAAATAGATTTTTAATTAAAATCTTATTTTTCAAACTCAATGATAAAAATAAATTCACGCTCCAAAAATTTCACTTGGTTGGCATTTAATTTGCCTGTGACTACCGAACTCTTCCAAATCAAGACTTATCTACTTTTACTGCACACACGTATTTACTGTCGAAAAAATGTTCTTTATATGCCCTTAAAAAATGTTTCACTAATACTAATAAATGATTGATAGACCCCCTCGTACCTATATGCCGCTATGTCTGAATTTGGTTTCCCCGCAAAACTTATACGCCTGTGCAAAATGACGTTGAGCAACACCATCAACTCAGTCAGAATTGGGAAGGACCTCTCCGAGCCGTTCGAAACTAAACGAGGTTTCAGACAGGGTGACCCCCTATTGTGCGATGTCTTTATTTTGATGCTGGAGAAAATTATACTAGCTGCAGAACTTAACTGCTCTGGAACAATATTCTATAAAAGCATGCAATTACTGGCATATGCTGATGACATTGATATCATCGGCCTAAACACCCGCGCTGTTAGTTCTGCTTACTCCAAACTGGAAAAAGAAGCGGTAAAGATGGGTTTGATGGTGAATGAAGTACCTGCTGTCATCGAGCAAAGAGTCAGCGCATATGCGCCTTGGCAACCACGCTACTGTTGGCAGCCATAATTTCGAAATAGTAAAAGACTTCGTTTATTTGGGAACCAGCATCAACACTAGCAACAACATCAGCACTGAAATACAGCGAAGAATCAATCTTGCCAATAAATTATACCTTGGACTAGGTAGGCAACTGAAAAGTAAAGTCCTCTCTCGGCAAACGAAAATCATACTCTACAAGTCACTTATCGTACCCGTCCTGCTATATGGTGCAGAAGCATGGACCATGGCAACATCAGATGAAGCGGCTCTGGGAGTGTTCGAGAGAAAAGTTTTTCGAAAGATTTATGGACCTCTACGCCTTGGCGATGGCGAGTACCGAAGAAGACGATGAGTTTTACGAGCTCTACGCAGACATCAATATAGTCCAGCGAATTAAAACGCAACGGCTGCGCTGGCTAGGCCATGTTATGTGAATAAAAGATGGCGCTCCGGCCAAGTGTTTCTATCGGAACCTGCCTATGGAAGCAGAGGTAGAGGGCGGCACCCACCCCGTTGGAAAGATCAGGTGGGAAACGATTTAAACTTCCTTGAAGTGTCCAATTGGTGCCAGTTGGCAGAGCGAAGTAGCGACTGGTGCGCCTTGTTGGACGGTCATAACCGTTTAAACGGTTAAGAGCTAATTAAGTAAGTAAGTAAGACCCCCTTATTAAATTAAATTAGGTTTGTACATTATTCACTTTATAAACCAAGTTTAAAATTGTTTGCCATATTTACTTTCATTCCCACTTTCTGGAACGGGTGAATGAAATATTCAAGATTCAATGCGAAATAGGTCGTAAGTCGTAGACTGGGTCGATTTATTAACCGATATCGCGCCATCGATTTTTCGATAGGACTTGGGCTCTAGAAAATCATTGGATTGTAAAAAAATTATTTTTTTTTCTAAAAACTGTTATCGACAACGTTTTTGGCGGACATTTTTGGGTCGGACAGGGTATAAATATGAAATTTTTTTTAGTAGGTCATGAAAAAAATCTTAAAAATAAAAGTCGAAAAAAAAGTAAAAAAAAATGAAATTTTGCAGGCTCGAAAATTATTTTTTTTGGGTTTGTGTAGTAGAACTTCTTTTCCTGAGCCCAAATCCTATCGAAAAAGCTATGGCGCGATATCGGTTAACTTTTGTCCATACAAATCGACCCACCCTAATGTGTATATTTTATTACAGGTCTCGCCTCGCGTAGGTGAGGTTGACAATTTGGTTATGGAAATTGTGAATTGCGTTTATCAACTTTTATCCTTTCAAACCTTTTGTAGAAATGTGTTACGTTTTGGACCGAAAAAATATCAGTTGCATGCCGAAGCGATTAGCAACTGTGATATTGCTGAGCTAGGTCTCGTACGATTGAACGTTAATGAGAACCTCTATTGAGGCTCAAATTTATTGGGTGGAAATAAGTCGAGCCTCCCTAACTATAATTAAATGAACCAATACAAACGAAATAAGGAACTCTTCTTGTTTAAAAAGCTTTCTTTCTTTTAGTTAACCTTTTTGACCTCAAATAATGAAATATCGCAATAAACTCAAAGTCCAATTTTATTAATATAATTCTTCATGTAAACGAACCATTAAATCTTCCAAAACATCCCTCCAAGTCGTTAATGGCATCATTTCACTTAGTTTTTATGGGATCCTTACATTTCATTAATAACCAAAGAACCGAAAGGGATAATTGAGTGGGTAATATCGCCCATAACCTTTTGTTTAATAGATTTTTGATTTCGGCGTTAATAAAGTTATTCGCATCGAAAGTTGTATCGTTAAAACGAACTTTATTATGAGTAAAAAGTGTTAATTTTATGAACATACAAATAATGAAGAAATAAAAAAAATAGCGGAGCAAAGTTGAGCTGAAAGGAGTAAACATCTGAATAGTAAAAGCAGCAACAAGAAACGGCCATAAAATGCAAATGGCAGTAAGGGATTAACCAAAGTTCGATGTCATATTAAGTACTTACTTACTTAATTGGCGCTTAACCGTTTAAACGGTTATGGCCGTTCAACAAGTAAGTACGGTGTAAGTAATATCAAACGTGCTAGATTTATAGTTTTTCTGAGAAGGATGTGCCTTGAAAGGAAGAACTAAAATCTTCGATCAGATAAGCCTTAACGCAGAAATCGTCGGTAAAGGGCTTGAGTTCAACTGGAAAATGCCAGTTACCCACAGCTTGATCAAAGACATTTTAAGGCTTGGTGTGAACAAACTGTAATAAAACAGGCATAAGGGATGACATGGCCTTCACCTGTTTGTGAAGTTGGGATAGGCAGAGTCTATCTTAGGGTTTGTTCTTGTCCTCTCAAGATGAAAAGGTAAACAGAAGTTCATTTACGGTTCGACCACCAAACCATATCTTGCATATTGAAATCTTTTGCGCGATTAAATCAAGATAGGGGTTGAAAAAGACTGAATAAGATTATTTATTGATTCTTCTTCTGGGTTATATTAGCACCATGAGAGTGCCTTACTTTTTATTAAAGCACATTATGCTTTGCCATATGAATTTTTTAAGAACATAAGTGGTCGACGGCTAACTTCATGAGAATATGATCGCATTTAGAGATGCCCATTTGATTTTGAACCCCTTCACGGTTGACCCCGAAATTGTGCTATCCTGCTAATTATGCAATCTAGATTAATAAGAAGAGCTCTGTTAGTATAAATATTGAATTAGTGATTCGCTGACAAACAAAGGCCAAAGTTGTGAAAATAGCTGCAAGTAAAAAGAATAGTACAATAAGAAAAAAGCCTCCTTGGAATGCTTGGAACAGTAAAATTACTACACAACTTCTTCACTTCAATACAAACCTTGTCCAACCCGTTGAAGTACTATGGAAAGGGGTTCGGTTATTCACAGGGTTATACTTTACTTTGTTTAGCTGTGGTTATATTCAAGTCATGGACGTATCACGTAGGCTTTGGTTACGACTGTTAACAACTCAAGAAATTGTCGTCGTGTTCAGATATTGTAAGGATATCTATGAAATGGCTTTCTATTGCTACCAACAACAACTTAATCGATTTCGATAGATCAACGCGGAAAGTTGTCAACGCGCACTCCAACAGCAAATGGTATATCATTCGATCAACATTCATTCCAGCTATCAGCCAATTGTTGTCCATACCAGTAGCGATTAACTGTGTACTTTTATTGTTGTTAAGTTAATTATTCTATTGTTTGGCTCTGTAAGTTTAAGTTTTTGGTAATACGAATTTCGGCCCCCAACTTTCAATAGAAGTGTCAAAGTTGTTTGTTCTTCAGTAGCAAAATACTGTTGGGTGGACAAGTTCTTTTTTGGTAATGTCGACAAATTAGTTGTAGTAATTTATATAATTAGCCGCGTCCCAAATACCTGTACTTCGAGAAAGGGGAAAACAAATGATGACTGTTCTTTGAGCTAGCCATTGCCTATATTGTCGCTGCAAACGATTAAAAGGCAATTGGGTTGCTACTTATTTAAGAAAACATCTCTATAGGTACCTAGATGAGCAATAGGCAGACAGGGTTTTTCATTCTGATTATAAGTTCTCACCCCAATTGCAGGAAAAGGGATCTACGTTAATGTCACAGACTAATCCCTAACTCATCCCTAATCCCTAACTCATTATACTATTATTATTATGCAGATACTCCTCATTCCAGCTCTTGGATCTAATGTGATTGCCATAGAGCAATCATCAATAAATGCATGCATGCATCGGTTGAGCAACAACGAATACTGCCTACTTTACTAATAGTTCAAGTTCTCATCAATATTAATTAGCGGCTAACCACATAGAGGATCTTCGCCACCTCGGAGGGAAGCACACCAGCTATTGCTTCTTACTGACAGCTGATGCCTTTTGAGAATAAATAAAAAGTCATCCTCCGCGTTTTTTTTGCCAACCAAGTGGTGGTCTTCCCTTATATCAGCTGCAAAATTCGGGCTTCTAAAAGAGTACTTTCTGTGTCAGAGCATATTTGTTTTAATCGTGGCATATGATTGCAAAACTCGTACAGCTTATCATTAAATATCCTTCGATGTACGCAGTTAGCATCACGGGAAGGGCCACAAATCATTTTGATTTCTCTTCTCTCCACACCGTACATGGTTCTGAACAATACACCACGATAGCTTTAATGTCCCAAATGTCGACAATTATGAACATCCACGTCGATGGCATCACGCTACCAACTGTCCTACACCCCAAAACGTCCCACACGTTTGGTCAGGATCTACATTTTGGTGAGCATGCAGCCGCAATTGTACCGAAAATCCAGAGCCGTAACAAAATCCTCAAATCTCTTGCTGGCAGTACTTGCTCATTATATGGTCGCCAAGCCTAAAAACTACTCACTGGAAGAAGCTACAGGCCTGCCAAAATACTGCTCTCAGAGCCGCCACGGGCGGCCATCTTATGT
The DNA here is from genome assembly GCF_040869045.1 of Eurosta solidaginis. Classification (NCBI taxonomy): domain Eukaryota; kingdom Metazoa; phylum Arthropoda; class Insecta; order Diptera; family Tephritidae; genus Eurosta; species Eurosta solidaginis. Next base: position 262,752,110 of record NC_090323.1, on the reverse strand, counting down.
CCCCAGAACACCATCTACATAATGAGGTGAGAATACTCCCCATCAGGGAGAGAAGTGAGATGCTAACCAAACAGTTCCTGTTGAATACCCAAAAACCTGGGCATCCCCACAGACATCTGATCGATGAGTTAACACCGCCCAGGGGCTTAAGCAGTCATCTCCGTAAGCACTGTGGGGAAATACGGCACCTGAGAACCAGCCGTATGAAGCCAAAAAAGGCGTCGGAGCTTTATGCCAGGAACTGCCCCGTGAATCAAGTAGTCAAAAAACAGTACCCAAAACTTACGGAAGAGGAACGCACACTCCCCAGGGAAACGCGAGTCACTCTAGCTCAACATCGATCTGGATACTGTAACAGGTTAAACTCTTACCTATCCAGAATCAACCTCGACATACAAAATGTATGCCCTGCTTGCAATGTGTCCCCACATGACACAAACCATCTCTTTAATTGTAACGTGGAACCAACGTCTCTAACATCCCTCTCATTATGGTTCACCCCTGTTGAAACAGCAAGTCCTTGGACTCCCGTTAGAGGATATTGATGACAATTTGTGATCGGTAACACCTATTGGATGGGTCGAAGCACTGCTAAAACAACAACAACAACATAGCTTTAATGAGCGCTTCGTCGTCGTAAGGGGTATAGCATTGGTAAGACTTTTTTTAGATCTGTTACGAGAATTATTGTCTCCTGCAAAAGAGTATAGAGATTGCTTGGCATGATACCGCCTAATCTGAAATTTCATTTAGTTTGGAATGTATGGTAGAGGTCTTGTTCAGTGCTGACCGAACTTTTGTTAGCTCCATCACAGACATGGAAAATTATTACGCACCGAAATTCGCTCACCGTCGCCACTTTGTGTAAATTTGTGTGTTTATCAAATTGATACAACAAATGCGTTACACTTCGGACGCACAAACACCTGAGACGCTCCCCCGCTTTCACTGGTTCGTAATTTCTGGTTCTAGCATCCCTTTTTAAAAGCGACCAAGCTGAGATTTGAGATTTTCACTCAACCATAATGGCTTGTTTAATAGCATATTTTGACGTTTTGTTTAATAGGAAATGGCTTAAATAATGAGTTTGCAACGGAAGTTAATGAGGAGAATGAGGTGGAAGAGGAGGCAGCCAACACTGGCATTTGACACCCCCGTATTTAGTGTTGTGTAGAAGCATACTTTTGTGCGCACGTGGGAGGGTTAACGCGCTCAAACTCTTTGTTTTCATTAAAATTCAACGAAATCCACATTTTCGCGTGCTGCTTGTAAAAACAAAAAAACAAAACAAGTCAGGAAGGCTAAGTTCGGGTGTAATCGAACATTACATACTCAGCTGAGAGCTTTGGAGACAAAATAAGGGAAAATCACCATTTTTAGTATTAAAGAGTATTTTAAAAGGGAGTGGGCCTTAGTTCTATAGGTGGAGGCCTTTTCGAGATATCGCCATAAAGGTGGACCAGAGGTGACCCTAGAATGTGTTTGTACGTTATGGGTATAAATTGAAGGTATTAATGAGGGTTTTAAAACGGAGTGGCCCTTAGGTTAATATGTGAAAGCGTTTTCGAGATATCGACCAAAAATGTGGACCAGGGTGACCATGAACATAATCTGTTGGGTACCGCTAATTTATTTATTTAAGTAATACCACGAACTGTATTCCTGCCAAGATTCCAAGGGCTTTTGATTTCGCCCTGCAGAACTTTTTCATTTTCTTCTTCTTAATATGGTAGGTGTCACATCTATTTTACAAAGTTTTTTCTAAAGTTATATTTTGCGTCAATAAACCAATCCAATTACCATGTTTCATACCTTTTTTCATATTTGATATAGAATTATGGAATTTTTTTAATTTTTCGAAAATTTTGATATCGAAAAAGTGGGCGTCGTCATAGTCCGATTTCGGTCATTTTTTATACCAAGGTAAAGTGAGTTCAGATAAGTACGTGAACTAAGTTTAGTAAAAATATATATATTTATGCTCAAGTTATCGTTTTAAGGGCCGAGCGGAAGGACAGACGGTCGACTGTGTATTAAACTGGGCCTGGCTTCAACCGATTTCCCCCATTTTCACAGAAAACAGTTATCGTCGTAGAGTCTATGCCCTTACCAAATTTCACAAATATTGGTAAATTTTTGTTCGACTTATGGCATTAAAAGTATTCTAGACAAATTAAATGAAAAAGGGCGGAGCCACGCCCATTTTGAAAATTTCTTTTATTTTGGTAGTTGGTTGCACCATATCATTACTGGAGTTGAACATTGGCATAATTTACTTATATACTCTAAAGATATCAAATTTTTTGTTAAAATTTTACTTAAAAAAATTTTTAGATTTTTTTTTTTAAAGTGGGCGTGTGCGTCTTCCGATTTTGCTAATTTTTGTTTAACACACAAATAGTAATAGGAGTAACGCTTCTGCCAAATTTCATCATGATATCTTCAACGACTGCCAAATTACAGCTTGCAAAACTTTTAAATTACCTTATTTTAAAAGTGGGCAGTGCCACGCCCATTGTCCAAAATTTTACTAATTTTCTATTCGGCGTCATAAGGTCAACCCATCTACCGAGTTTCATCGCTTTATTTGTCTTTGGTGATGAATTATCGCACTTTTTCTGTTTTTCGAAATTTTCGATATCGAAAAAGTGGGCGTGGTTGCAGTCCGATTTCGTTCGTGTTAAATAGCGATCTGAGATGAGCGCCCAGGAATCCACATACCAAATTTCATCAAGATATCTCAAATTTATTATCGTGTTTACGGACGGACGGACGGACGGACGGACATGGCTAAATGCATTTCTTTTTTCGCCCAGATCATTTTGATATATAGAAGTCTATATCTATCTCGATTATTTTATGCCGTTACGGATTGCCGTTATGCGAACAAAGTTAATATACTCTGTGAGCTCTGCTCAGCTGAGTATAAAAAAAAAAAATTATTTACAGAAAAGGATGAAAAGAGCGGCTATGAAGAGTGTAAAAAAGTGGTAAGTGGGATTAACATTTTTTGTGTGAAAGGGATCGAATATTTCTTGCTGCGTTAATTTAATTATGTTTTGAAAAATGTCTTTTTAATACCGTAGAAGTGGGGGAAAATGGTAACAATTTTTCTGTCACCACTTTCATGGACGCTGGTCAACGTACCTACACATGCAAAAGCATATGTGGTGACATTTGATTCCTAATTAGATGAATATGTTCGTGCCATTGTTTTTTTTTTTTGTGACGTATCCAACACAACTTTAGTCACATTTTTCGACATTTTTGCTTGCTTGTTTGACAAAGTGATGGACATTTTAAAGCATTATCTTATATATCCAAATGCAATGGTCATTCCGAAGGCCATTATATATGCAGGCTTCTTTGCCTAGACACATACGAGTACAGAGAAATGTGCAATGTCTACTGAAAATAGCATAACATATGAGGACATATTCTATGCATTAATAAGCCTATTTGTGTGTAGCTCAGTGGCGGCATATATCAAACCAATATCATCAGCAGGTCAGACTGACAAATGTCAAATGGTTTTTTCCCATGCGCTCGAGTTTTCAATGACCTGCCGACAGTTTTTGATGAGCGATGAACATGCGTTAACATTTAGCCCATGAAATATTTAATATTAAGGGTAATTTCTGAATTTTTTTTTAAATGACCAATTGTATCACCGTACATGTTTAGGTATGTAGGAACAAAGGATAACACGGAAGGCAGTTTACATAAAAAGAGTCCAAAACGAAACCGAAAGCGAAAGTTCGGAAGAAAGTACAAGAGCCTAATTGAATGTCAGTACGATCATGCTTAAAAAACTTATAAATGGACCAAATAAAATAGATACGAACAGCGCTTAACTTAAAAAACACAAAAGCCTGTCTCATGCGGCAGGCGAATTTTTTCGCTTAAGAAATTTCTCTATTATATGAAGTCTTTTCTCAGTAAGTAGAGGAGATATCAGGGTTTTATATCCAGTTCCCCCTCAGTGGCGGATTCAAAGGAATGGAAACGAAAAGTGACTTCATGAGTCAGATTTTCTATGCGGAGACATGTCTTTATTTCTAAATTGCCCACTTTGTCTAAAGTAGCTTTTTTTGCTCCACTTTATTTAGAGGGATTATTGCCAATTCCGACTATGCTGGTTGGGTTTGCTCAACGTCAAGTTATGCGTGGAAACTAAGTTCAGATTAGCCGACATACAGACAACAAATTTTCGTGCAATCGAATGTTGCTTATAAAACGACGACGTAATGATGTGTGCCATTTCCTTTCACGGTCTTTTTCCAAATTGTGGCATAGCGAAAATCTGCTCTTCTTGTTGAATCATAAGTGCTATAAGCAACACCACCCAGCCACAGCATCAACATCTTTCCAAAGCTAACAAGAAACAGTCTCGAATTGAAAGCTAAGAGCTTCAAGGAATTCAGCAGTGAATTTAACACCATCTTACCCTGATTTCGCTAAATATTTAGAATGGAGCGAATCAGGTAAAACAAAGCCTTTTATTCCAAAACTTGGAGTACCGTGATACATTTAGGGCAGTGGGAAACGATTATCAGGCATCAGCTGGCAAGAGGAATATACAAAAATATACCGCTCAAAGGATCGCACTGCCAGCGATAAGCCCCCTGTCAAACCGTGGCAACCCTTTAGAGTTTTTGTAAATTTTACCTCGAATTCCAACAGCATCCCAAATTTTTTCTGAAATTAGGGTATTTTCTAAAATAGAACTAAAATTTATATGAACTTAAAATTTACATAAAGTTAAAAAGTTTGCTCACAGGCACAGATAAACACTTATTCAATATATTTATGGGTCGTGCGACCCATGTTTCATGTATGTCACCCACTTGGCGCCCTAGGGCACACTTAGGTCAGCAGTCCCATCGCGATATCACTGAATAAGTGAATGCCCTCCTTCTTTATACATGTAGAAAGTTTAACCAATTTGTCAGACCGATGAAACGTAGGATGCCTTAAATTAAAGCAGAGCCAAGCTCTTCTATACCAGCGATGAAGGGCTTGTTTAGATATTCTTTGCGCATCTTGGCTAGAGTCGGGCATCTGCAGAGGAAATATTCAACACTTTTTACCTCCTCCTCTTCCCTGCAACTTCGAGGGAGGATATTCGATGGGATTCCCATATATTCTAAAAATACAGTGTCCCGGTAACATCCTGATCAATTTATCTAAGCAGAGACGATTGAGATTGCCAAGAAACCTGTTAAGTTCTTATTTATAACAGGTCAGTTTATTAATACACCTCACAAGTGAGCTCCGGTGCACGTATGACATTGGTTTTCTAAGTAAATGCAGATATGAGGAAATGTTTGCACATGCAAGAAGAGGCGCGATGTACCCCTCTCTTTTCATATTCATTCAAGGATCGTGGAATTGGTTTTTTATGTAGATTACTACTCATTTGTGTTTGGCTAGGTGGTGCGCTGGATGCCTGCGGCTACTTGAAAAGAAATTAGCGGAGGTTTTATTTCTCGCTTTTGGTCAGCGATCAAGTGATAATTTACAGGAAAGTAGAACTTTCTTGCAATTGCAGGCTACCTAATGGGATGGCCGACACAAGGAGGAATTTCTTTAGAACCAGCCGGTGAACTTTGAAACTAAAATGCTTAAGTTTATCCCAAAAGCCGAATTTACGAGGAGACATAGAGATGGGGTATGTATAACGAAAAAAATTACAGCAGGACGCTACCTATGTATGTATCCATAGGTTCACAGGCTGGATGACTAGATGCGCCCAGTTCTGCGGTAGGAACAGAGTAGGTCCTCATAGAAAGTATATATACCAACTGCGAGTTAACTCGGTTAACTGACCCAAATATGAGGAAATGCTTTAGAATGCTTGAAAGTGAAGAAACATTATCTGCTCTCATAAGGACGACCAAGGCATGTGGTCGACGAAAGCTCTCGAAATACTTGCAGCTTGTGGCACAGTATTCTAGACCCCTATAGATATAATGGTTGTAAATATGTTTCAGTTCAACCTCCTGCACTCGCATCTGAGGGAGAATCAATTGTTATTTACCTTTTATACATAAATATTTGATTATTACTCAGATTGCTAGGTCGATCGATAGTTCGTACATTTTGAGTTTTTTTATGTTTGTCGATCACTTCTAAAGACTTCGATGTTTTAAAACACAACATTTTTCCGCACTTTTCTTTATGCTTATGAGTCAATTTTCCAGCTGACAATGTTAAGTCAATTATCCACCCTTAATTATGTATCTATATAAAACTCAGTTTTCTTAACTGCCATGCCCTTTCTCGCTTCAATTTGGTTTGGTGACAAAATGTGGTACAAGTTTGAACATCCATTTCCGCCTCGAAGTTTTTTAATCAAACTTGTCATGCAATTTATCAAGATGACACGTGGCGGTATTAATATTGTAATGAATTGTAGGCTGTTGCCAGTTGCCACTTGCCTACACATTACGTTTCCTTTTCCACTTGGCCTCACTCACGCCAAAATCACTCAAAATTTATATTTTTTACTTTGATTCATTATTTCATTAATAAAAGCGGATATCAACATGGTCTTACACCTTCAATATTCAAGTGGCAACACCATTACAAAGCTAACTTAAAAGGTGATGTAAATCTTGCTCAAGAAAGGCTGGTTCATAATGAACTTATAGCCAGGGATGTGGTATGTTGTCACCCAAAGTGTACACTGCTAAGATTTCCGTACAGCCGGCTCGCCATAAGGCATATTACGGTTGTTTATTGCATGTATTGCGGCTAATGTTATCAAGTATCACACATCACTATGCAGCTCTTATCCCCGCTACTAGTCAACGGACGCTACTAGAACAATCACGAGAAAGTAAGCACAATCCTGCTATCCATAAGTAGAGCTCTCCGAAATAAATATCTATAAGTAGTCCTTTATGTGAGTAATCTTGCATTGTTATCATAGATCGGTATATGGCACTTCAAAAAAAAGAAGTTATTTCAACTACATTTTTTTCCATAGGCCTCATTAAATAATAGCGGAAAAATAAGTTTTAGTGTACCAAACGTATCTAAGTGATAGTGCGTCAATTTGGACTATTTTTGTTGACTCTTTCTCGATCAGCTGAAGAGACAACGAAGGCTATATGTACGTTACAAGAAGTGACAATGAATATAAGGTAAAAAGGAGATACATCAGAGGAGAACTCGAGATTGTGATTCAGGAAAAATCCAGACATGTAAGGAACACATATCACGCCAAGGGTTATAAAACCAGCCAGGGGCCCACAACGGAGCATCAGTATTTAACTCGTTTAAAAGAAACAGGGGTAAAATATAATAAACTGTGAAATAATACTACTACAATCAGTGGCGAATAAAGATTTTTATTATACTCAGCGTGCTTTTGTGCCATTCTGCACATTCCACCTGTAGACCTGGTAGCAAAGAACATATCATTAATAGCCGAACAGATTACCTGATTCTCTATCTGCGCTTCGAGGGAGATCATAAGGCCTCAATAGAGGTGGAAGGTTGGTCCAAGGGTGCGCAAATAGCGGACGAGGCGATACATGTGTACACAGATGGTTCCAAAGTAGTGGAAGGAGTAGGATCTGCAGTATACTGTGTTGATTCGGAAATAAACAGGCTGCCGGATTACTGTAGCGTTTTCCAAGCGGAAATATTAGCCGTAACCAAAGCAGTAAAAACCCTGGAAGAGAATAGCTTAAGCTGCAACCGTGCTAACTTTTATATTGACAGTCAAGCAGCAATTAAGGCAATAATCTCGCATAGCACAGCATCTAAATGCGTGTTAGAGTGTAAGCAGTCTCTGGAGAGAATCGGGACAGGGAGAAGCATACATCTATATTGGGAATAGATGGGAATGAAAAAGCGGACTAGCTAAAAAGGGCGCATCTCTTGAAGCTTGCTCCGTAGACGTCCCAATTAGACTGGGCGAGATTAAGCGACGGCGAGGGGTGCACATGATCGACCAAGCGGGAAGGGCGTGGGTTCAAGCGCGGGGCTGTAAAGGGTCGAAGATTATGTGTAGGTCTTACAACCTTAGACTAACAAAGTTGCTTCTATCATTAAAAAGAGAGGACTGTAGACTTATGATGGGTATTCTGACGGGACACTGCCTTCTGGCGTCACATGCCTTTAAATTAGGCTTGGTCAGTGATCGCAGATGTAGGAAGTGCGGGTTGGAGGAAGAAACGATATAGCACGTTCTGTGCTCGTGCCCTGCACTTGCCAGGCTAAGACTACAGCCATTAGGAGTAATACAGCAGTCAGATCTAGAAGCAGCAAGTGGCTTAAGTCCTAGGAAGCTTCTAGTATTTGCCAAGAGGACGGAGTTATTTTGTAACATAGGCCCTGGTTTTTGATAGGGGTTTTCAGTTTGGTCGTTAAAACAAACTTCTGGTAACACTACGGATTCAATCAGTCTATGTGAGGTCCTCGTGGACCGGTAAGTTCAACCTAACCTAACCTAACCAGCGTGCTTTGCACACAGAGTATATTAACTTTGATTGGAGAACGGTTGGTTGTACAGGTATAAAGGAATCGAGACAGATATAGACCTCCATATATCAAAATCATCACTATCGAAAAAAATTTGATTGAGCCATGTCCGTCCGTCCGTCCGTCTGCCCTTTAACGCGATAACTTGAGTAAATATTGAGATATCTTCACCAAATTTGGTACACGAGCTTATCTGGACCCAGAATAGATTGGTATTGAAATCGGATGATAACCACGCCCACTTTTTATATATATAGCATATTGGAAAACACAAAAAACCTGATTATTTAGTAAATAATACACCTAGAATGTTGAAATTTGACGTGTGAACTGATATTGAGACCTTTGACACAAAAATTTTTTAAATGGGCGTGGCACCGCCCACTTGTGGTAAAATCAATTTTAAAAATATTAATCATAAATCAAAAATCGTTAAACCTATCGTAAAAAATTCGGCAGAGAGGTTGCCTTTACTATAACGAATGCTTTGAAGAAAAATTAACGAAATCAGTTAAAGGCCGCGCCCACTTTTATATAAAAGATTCTTAGAAGCGTCATGGACGAATAAGATAAGCTATAACTTAGCAAAAAATAGTTTTGAATCAATTATATTTCACTTATCAAGTTTTATTGTGATATTGGCGAGAAATTTTTTTTTAAACGGGCGGTGCCACGTGTTATATAGAAAAGTAATTTATCTGAAATGAAATGTTCGGTTACACCCGAACTTAGACACCTTTACTTGTTTTTGCATAGTATTTGAATTTATTTTTATGGCTATTCAGCGAAAGGACCCGATGATCAATAAGAAAGATTTTACAATTTCAGAAATATTAAAGTTGCTGCTGGAAAAGTTTATTAGGGCGAGTTTTTGGGTCTTAGTATAATATGATAGTATAATATGAAAATAATAGCACAATGTTGAGCCTGAAGCATTCGATGAGAAAATTATAACGAATATCGATCCAACAAAACATACAATGGGAATGCTGAGATCCCACAGCTCAGAATATCCCAAAATCCTTACCGGTTAGGGATAAAAGAAGTGTCTCGTAAGTTGGTTTTGGTTTAGCAATATCCTGGGTCATTACTTTGGTATCTAAAGATCTGGATTCAATTCAGTATAATCATGATTTGCCGTTTAACCGCCTAAGCGATTTTGGCTGTTTCGTAGCTTTTCCTGCCAGTTATCCCTGTTTTGCGATAACTAACGACAATTGGGAGCACAAACGGAGGTCTTCTTCCACCTGCCCCTCTCAGCTCAATGGAGGCCTTCTCCTTACTCTCTATTTTCTTGGTCGGAAGGTCTTCGTCCGATCGCATAACATGATCTAGCCAGCAAAGCCTTTGTGCTTTTATTCGCGACACTATCTGGGTACGGCCATGCAGCTCATCAGAGACAGAAGTATAAGCCTTCCGGAGAAATTATCTCTCGAACAGAGATGAAGGCCATCCGATTGCAAAGTAATATATATCCAACATCTTTTAGAAAATAAGAAGCTAAATTTATCGTCATCTCTTTGGATATCAACTGTTTGTAGGAGCTACATTGCAGAAAACTTTTTATCGGGGCAGGTCTGTAGCGTCTGGAACCTTGACATATAAACGAAAGCTCGATATCCTAGAACTCATTCGATAGGTATGTATGTGTGAATATATGAGCAGTTAACGATTTTTTATTAAGTATTTTTAGCAATTTTTGTCGGTGCTTTGTTGCGAAACTGAACCCCCTGGTTTTAGTTAATCTTAATAACCGTAAACAATTAACAAAGTTTTCATTATATTTATATCCATAATAAAAGCGCCATATTGTTCATATTACTTACCAACAATATGTATAATCAATGGCAAATTTGTGTACGCATATATTTATAGATATACATATGTACATATACATATTTGTTTGAGCATACAAGAACCCAGTAGAAAAATTGTTAAGCGCGTTCTTTGCTAAAGGACAAGCCACAATCAACTTTTTCATATAGATGCGTTCAACGCAATCTAAAGCATCCCAGTAACATCGCCACAATCACGCAAGATGTTGCGCTTGTAACTATGAAGGAGCTTTAGATTTAGCTATTGAAATTTATTTCGACTTGCCCACTCACATACAATATTTCGCGAAGTACTGTTACAAACATTCTCACTATACAAGAAAAATACTTGCTAATATATTTTGTATCGTATAGATCTTTATACCAGGCATGCTTAACCAACGAACCGATATCATTTCGTTACGATAATTAACGTTAATAAACGAAACAAAGTCATTTCGTTTCGTTTATTAACGTTAAAAACGTCAAATTAGCGAAATGATTTCGTTTCGTTTTCTGCCATATCAAAACGAAATCAAATCGTTTATGTTGATTATTAATTTAAAACTATGCTGGCAAAGCTGATTGATGGCGGAGTCATTAAAGGTGAAAGCATTCGCCAAGCTGATTGCAACTTTTCTCATGAATTTTGACAGTACGAACATTTCGCAAAGTATTTTTGTCATTACCACCAACGAATTACACAAACAAATTACATAGAGTTTGTGTGTGTATGTGCCCTCGTTGTTACCACCTTACGGCTTCACCTTGGCTATAGCATTGCCAGCACAATTCAAACATAAAGTATCACGTTTTTGTTAAAGTTTTTAACGTAAACGAAAGCTTTAATAAAAATTAGCAAAATCGGAGAAGGACAACGTCTACTTTTAAAAAAAATTTTAACAAAAAATTTAATATCTTTACAGTATATAAGTAAATTATGTCAACATTCAACTCCAGTAATGATATGGTGCAACAAAATACAAAAATAAAAGAAAAATTCAAAATGGGCGTGGCTCCGCCCTTTTTCATTCAATTTGTCTAGGATACTTTTAACACCATAAGTCGAACAAAAATTAACCAATACTTTTGAAATTTGGTAGGGGCATAGATTTTATGACGTTAACTGTTTTCTGTGAAAATGGGCGAAATCGGTTAATGCCACGCCCAGTTTTTATACACAGTCGTCCGTCTGTCGTTCCGCATGGCCGTTAACACGATAACTTGAGCATAAATCGACATATCTTTAATGAACTTAGTTCACGTGCTTACTTGAACTCACTTTATCTTGGTATGAAAAATGAACGAAATCCGACTATGACCACGCCCACTTTTTCGATATCGAAAATTACGAAAAATGAAAAAATGCCATAATTCTATACCAAATACGAAAAAAGGGGTGAAACATGGTAAAGTAATTGGATTGTTTTATTGACGCGAAATATAACTTTAGAAAAAACTTTATAAAATGGTTGTGACATCTACCATATTAAGTAGAAGAAAATGAAAAAGTTCTACAGGGCGAAATAAAAAACCCTTAAAATCTTGGCAGGTATTACATATATAAATAAATTAGCGGTATCCAACAGATGATGTTCTGGGTCACCCTGGTCCACATTTTGGTCGATATCTGGAAAACGCCTTCACATGTACAACTACCACCACTCCATTTTAAAACTCTCATTAATACCTTTAATTTGATACCCATATCGTACAAGCGCATTCTAGAGTCAACCCTGATCCACCTTTATGGCTATATCCCTAAATGGCGTCCACCTATAGAACTATGGCCCACTCCCTCATAAAATACTCTTTAATGCCTTTCATTTGATACACATGTCATACAAACACATTCCAGGGTTTCCCTCGGTTCATTTTCCTACATGGTTATTTTCCCTTATGTTGTCACCATAGCTCTCAACTGAGTATGTAATGTTCGGTTACACCCGAACTTAACCTTCCTTACTTGTTCATGTTAGATTGTGCCAGTGTCGCTCAATCTGCCATTCTCCATAAAATAACGTGCAATCTCACTCATAATCCATAACATTATGTTAAACTCATCTATATGAAAAACTGCTTAGGTGACGGGGTTTTACGCAATATTAAAACCGCTTTTAAGCAATGCCCATCTGCTCTCCTCTTAAAGCAGTTTTCATCATCACTATTAAGTAAACCGGAGGATAGCATTCAAAAAGGTTAATTTAAAATTTTCGTTTTCACCAACACAGAGTGGCCAACCGCCAGTAATTTCGATTTGGAATATTTTGTAGAAAAAATCGATTGTGAATACACAAAAACTATTAAAACAGCTGACTTTTGTTTACTCTTTTACTTTGCACTTTGCCATTGTGAATTCATACAAGTGGCGAATGTTTGAAGACAACTTTCACAAAAGTAAGCAGCCTGGATCACCTGTTAAATCGCTGTTCGATTACTTAAATCATTTGCTCCATAATGTTTTTCAAACGGTTTTGTAGACGACTGGTTCATTGCATTATTTATCTATATATATATAAATCAAATTCTGTGTGTGTGTGTTCGCTATGGAACGTATTTCCCACACTTCAATCATCGCCAGAACATTGAAATTCATTAAGGTGTTATATGACTATATCACTAACACCACCATGAAAATATGGAATTGGGAAAAAGGGGGCGTGGCACCTCCCATAAAAATGGAATATATTATACTGCATATATCTGGATGTCGTAATGGCTCTAGGTTCCTTCGATCAAGACGAAAGTTTTTCATATTTCAGAATTAAGAATTTTAAATTTAAATGTTTTTTGGCTATGCGAACGAATTATCTAAGCTCCCAAAAATGATCATGTTAACAAAATCAATGATCGCATTCAAAACCAATTTCCTGGTGAAGTGACGAAATATAAATAGATCGACACAGTTACAGATGAAGATAAAATTGTAAATTATCCAAATGAATTTCTAACTCCTCAGAACCAAAAGGAATGCCTACGCATATATCAACTTTGAAAATTGGCTCACCAATCATGCTTCTTCGGAATTTAAACCCACCAAAATTGTGCAATGGAACCAGACTTTGCGTTTAGAAATGAATGCCGAATGTAACCGAAGCAACAATCATCAGCGGTAAAAGCAAAAGTGAAGATGTGCTCATACCACGTATCCCAATGATTCCTACAGATTTGCCATTCAATTTTAAGCGCTTACAGTTTCCTGTGCAATTACAATCAACAAAGCACAAGGACAATCGCCTACTGTTACAGGATTAAATTTAGAGAGTCTGTGCTTTTCCCATGGCCAGCTATATGTTGCTTGCTCTAGAGTTGGAATACCAAAAAATGTGTTTATCTTTGCACCGAACGAATAAACCAAAACTATTGTGCACCCACATGCATTACAATAAGATACAAGAATAACATGTTTTAACAGAAAGTTTCACCAAATATGCGTACAAAATTCAATTCAATTTACAGAACAATAAATTAAATTATCAACAAACAAAACAGAAAAACTAACGCAACATTCATTCGATCTTGGGCGTTACAACGTACGCCGGGTAAAGCTAGTATATTATAAAATGTTTGCTTATCTGGCTGCTCATATTTTCTCTATTAACTAGGTTTTAGAAATGAATATTAATTTGTAGTCTCATTTTCTGTAAAAGAAAAGTTGTTTTGAAATACAAATGGGCAATTCATGGCACTTTAATTTATGAACTGCAAGCAAAAAACAAACCTTTCTTCCATTCTCTGGCCATTCGCGACAGCCGTTCTTCCTGTCAGCAAGTATTTGACAAGTAGGTATGGCAATGGAGGAATAGAAAAATTGTTCACTTGTATAAATTCACAATGCACTTAACTGACTGTGGATACTTCAAAAACTCATAAGTAGATAAATAAGATTTCTCAGTTGCTTCAAGTGAACTCCTTTGATAAGGTATTTCTTCAAAAGCGTAAAAGCAAGAACTTGCAATTTGGCGCATTTCACCTAAACAATTATTATCAACATCATCAGGGTGGGAAAACCCTCGAGCCACTTGAGAACAGCTTCTGGAAGTGCATCTGACTCCATTCCTCATATATTGGGAGAAGCGCTTAATATCTACAACGGCATCAGTTATATATGCTTGTACAAGTAAATGCCATTCGTTCCATCGATGTCAACAAAAATATATATATGTATATTTATGATTTATTGCACACCATTAATGTTGACAAAAAATTAGTCAAGTTAAATAAACCAAAACATATAAAAAAAACTTTATCTAAAAGTAAAATAAAAGTAAGCCAAAATGGCTTGGCATAATGACAGGTTTTGTTCGATGAAGTTGGTTAGTCATTCTGTATTATGAGTATATTAAAAGAGTCACACATCAACGCAGCACACTCACTCTCAAAGGTTTTACTTACCCTGTGGATAATCATACAAATATAACTTAAATCCGAAGACGAATTTATTTAATGCATTTGAGAAAGCGAATTAAGCTAGCTGGGTCCATAACAAGGGCAAAGAAACGGAGCGATACTTTATTATAAACCTAAGCCAAATGTTCAAGGGAGTAAGTTTTCCTACAGTGCCCGTATTCTGCCACATTTTATATCCTTCGTAGTAACTGTTTGTTGATAAATGATAGCTGATATGAGATTTATGATATTCTCTGTCAAGTCAAACATATTTTTAACATTTGTATTAACATGGATGAATATTATTTACCGTTAATGCCATAAAATATGTTTATAAATATTATTATATCTAAGTTAATATGGACGGATAAATTATCGCGATAAAGGAATGTACAGTTACCTACGTAGTACATGTGTTAGCTGCCACATTATTATTTTATTAAAAACTGATATTGACTTTATAAAAAAATAGTTCAGATAGCAAAAGTTATAATTGCTAAATTATCGTTCTACAAATATCAGATAAACATCAGTTATGAAAGTTCTCCGGTACAGATTTTTCGCAAAGGTTGTCCCTCCGTCACGTCAGCTATCGTGCCGTTTCATAAGCTATTAACTAATGGACAAATTGCACATCTGTGTGTACGATGGATAACAGCCGAAGTCATTTTTAAAAAGTTTTCAAGAGAGCGTTTTGTTGTTCTGGATCGCCTTTGCCATGGTACGAAATATGGTCAAATGCTGGCTCATTTTTCAACGTACATAACATGATGCGCCAAGCAATTTAAATATCTTCCGCTCAAAGATTATGAAACCCAATTGGTCACGTTATAACCGACGGCAGGTATACTACCAGTGTCGTGGTTGTGCGCTCTCTTAGAGGTCATGCACCTACTCGAGCAATTAACTTGTGGCAGCCATGATCTGCTCAACTCCTAAACCTACACATTGATATCAATATTCAGTGTAACGAAGTAAGAGAGCAGTGGAGGCACATTGCAAAAGCACAAAGAAGGCCTTTGCCTGAAGAGCTACGAAGTGAACTGGCGCAGGAATGCGTGGTGTATGTCAACCAGATGGAAAGAAGCATCATAAGGCCACTGCTATTTTCGTGTTCGCTGGTGTATATAGCGTTTATAGTGCTCTTAGCCCAGGTACTCAACAAATTAACGCCTTAGCCTTCATGTTGTTGTTTTTGTAGCAATGAAGACATTACCCGAAGGTTTTGTTGAGTGTTTTGCGCAGAGTTATTGATGTTGATGGATATTTACCGGATATAGATCCGGTACGTTACGGTAAATAGGATTATTAAGGTACAAGCTTATCATGTACGGGCTCTGTTATGATGTAACGACTCTTCTCATGATTCTTCGTTTTGGCAATCATTAAGATTCAAAAACTTAAATCCGCATTTAGTTACTGTTATTGTTGTTATTTTAGCGATAAGGACACTCCCTAAAGGTTCAAAGAGAGTGTTATCAATGTTGATGGTCCTTTGCCGGATATCCATCTGCTACGTTCCGGTGACAAGCACCATTAAGATACTAGCCCGACCCCACTCCCTAGTTCCATGAGGAAATTGGGGTCGCCAGAGTTTCGCCTGCTAAATATGTATATGATACATGCATATTTGTAACAGGATTCACCTCGCTTAGATGAGGTTGACAATTGGATTATGGAAGCTTTATAAATTGAACTTATCAACCCCTTGAATCCCACTGTTCGGTCCAGATTGCAGAATTGGTTATCATTTAAGCTATGCAGAATTTTTTCGAAGAACTAGTTCATTTCCCTTACATCCCAAATATTTTTCGTGGAAATCCTTATGTTTATACATTCGGAATAAAACTTTCTCAGACCATGGAAAGTGGTAGGGATTTCTTTGTTTTTAGAGCAATGTCATTGCTTTAAGGAAAAAAAGAAAACGTGGAGAAAAGTGAACCCCATTTTGTAAAAAGGATTTCTGGGTGTAAACATATTCAGCCAGCTGTCACTCGATAACTACATACATACGAATTTAGCATAAGACATAACGTTTTGATCATGAAATTTTTTCTGAAACAATCTTCAAAGCCATTGGATACTCACTGACTGAAGGGTCCCAAATGCGCTTTTATAATTTTTCTTTTAACTGTTCCATTGAGAATTTAGCTTAATATTATCTAAAGCAAAAATTCACAAATGCTCATTTATCAGTTGTAAGCTTATCAATTAATGTAGGTATGTTGTGCGTGTCTAATGCTTAAATTGATAACAAAAAGACAAAAAGTGTAATGGCAGCCATACTTAAATGGTTACCCTCTTTGCTGGCGCTTTATTAACGAAGTATGCTTTACAGCGGCACACCTTCGCACATACACACATTTAATAGTTACACCCACAACCACTAAACAT
Source organism: Eurosta solidaginis (assembly GCF_040869045.1). Classification (NCBI taxonomy): domain Eukaryota; kingdom Metazoa; phylum Arthropoda; class Insecta; order Diptera; family Tephritidae; genus Eurosta; species Eurosta solidaginis. The sequence goes on along the minus strand of NC_090323.1, from coordinate 262,735,020 downwards.
GAAAATTAAATAAAGCCAAAGATTCACCCTTTCAGACGACCATGGCCAACAACATAACAACCAATATGGCAGAAGTGTCATTTATATAACGACTTAGCAACAGCTAACAGACAACGAATATACATTCCGACATACCTATATTCAAACATACTTATTTACAAGTATTAGTTGGCCATCACAATATGTACTAAGTGATTATTTTTATTAAAATTTGTTTTTATTATATTTGTTGCATACAAACAAAATACTGAATCATTTATGAGTTGCTGCGCTTCCGCTTGCGAGGAATCGCTTGGCGGCTTGTCGACTTGTCGGCCATAATGAATGACAGTGGCGCGAATGTTGGGCGTATCGCGATCATTTAGGCCAACAACACAATAACGGCAATGCACGCTACACATGTCAGCCATTCAAAAAATGTATTCAACTGGCAGGTGATAATATGCTTTTGGTGGGTTCGGTCTTGTGCTTAGACACGCAAATTGTCTTTCAAGTCCGTTCTGTTAATCTAAAATGCTTTTTTCTTTTTTTTCTTTTCTTTTTACTTAGTTGTTTTTTTTTTTTTTGGTTTTGCTGTTGTGTAGGCAGTTCCTTGTAAATATCTAAATATTTCATGCTTATTTGTTAATATGTTTCGCTAATGTGTGTATGTACGATGTGTGTCTCCTTGTTGGTATGTTGCCATGTAGCATACATTTAGGGGCCTGTACCCCGAAAGAAAAACATGTACCTTGAGCTACTCATAAATTTCATTTGAAATAAAAATGTTTTATTTTGTCTTTATGTACTTACAAACATATTTGTGTATGTGTCAAAAAGGTGGTGTTCGCTTGTCTGTTTCGTTGTTACTGCCTGCCCAGTTCTGTCGCATGCTTCCCTAGTTACAACCAGTTAATTTCTTATCCAATTGGATGAAATGGTTAACATTGCGATAAGCAAACTATAGAATATATACGTACATTTGTTGTTGTTTTTTAATATTAATGTGTGTATGTTATCCTGTTTAACCAACATTTACTGCAGTTCTGCATATAATAATATATAATGGCCGTATCAGTTAGAGATAAAAAGAATTATAATTCCTTAATTTGATTTGGAGCTCAGCTCGACTTGCTTTTAGTATTGGTTTTATCATTTTATGCGAGGTAGTTGCTTTATTTTTATACTCAGTTGAGCAGAGCTCACAGAGTATATTGAGTTTGATTGGACAACGGTTGGTTGTACAGGTATTAAGGTATCGAGATAGATATAGACTTCCATATATCAAAATAATCAGGATCGAAAAAAAATTTGATTGAGCCATGTCCGTCCGTCCGTCCGTCCGTCCGTCCGTTAACACGATAACTTAAGTAAATTTTGAGGTATCTTGATGAAATTTGGTATGTAGGTTCCTGAGGACTCATCTCAGATCGCTATTTAAAATGAACGATATCGAACTATAATCACGCCCACTTTTTCGATATCGAAAATTTCGAAAAACCGAAAAAGTGCGATAATTCATTACAAAAGACCGATAAAGCGACAAAACTTGGTAGATGAGTTGAACTTATCACGCAAAATAGAAAATTAGTAAAATGGGCGTGGCACCGCCCACTTTTAAAAGAAGGTAATTTAAAACTTTTGCAAGCTGTAATTTGGCAGTCGTTGAAGATATCATGATGAAATTTGGCAGGAACGTTACTCTTATTACTATATGTACGCTTAATAAAAATTAGCAAAATCGGAGAAGGACCACGCCCACTTTTAAAAAAAAATTTTTTTAAAGTAAAATTTTAACAAAAAATTTAATATCTCGAAAAGGCGTCCATCTATAGAACTTAGGTCCACGCCCTTTTAAAATACTCATTAATACCTTTCATTTGATACCCATATCGTACAAACGCATTCTAGAGTCAACTCTGATCCACCTTTATGGCTATATCTCTAAATGGCGTCCACCTATAGAACTATGGCCCACTCCCTCATAAAATACTCTTTAATGCCTTTCATTTGATACACATGTCATAAAAAGACATTCCAGGGTTTCCCTCGGTTCATTTTCCTACATGGTTATTTTCCCTTATGTTGTCACCATAGCTCTCAACTGAGTATGTGATGTTCGGTTACACCCGAACTTAACCTTCCTTACTTGTTTTATACTCAGTTGAGCAGAGCTCACAGAGTATATTAACTTTGATTGGATAACGGTTGGTTGTACAGGTATAAAGGAATCGAGATAGATATAGACTTCCATATATCAAAATCATCAGGATCGAAAAAAAATTTGATTGAGCCATATCCGTCCGTCCGTCCGTCTGTCCGTTAACACGATAACTTGAGTAAATTTTGAGGTATCTTGATGAAATTTGGTACGTAGGTTCCTGAACACTCATCTCAAATCGGTATTTAAAATGAACAATATCGGGCTATAACCACGCCCACTTTTTCGATATCGAAAATTTCGAAAAACCGAAAAAGTGCGATAATTCATTACCAAAGACGAATAAAGCGATGAAACTTGGTAGGTGAGTTGAATTTATGACGCAAAATAGAAAACTAGTAAAATTTTGGACAATGGGCGTGGCACCGCCCACTTTTAGAAGAAGGTAATTTAAAAGTTTTACAAGCTGCAATTTGAAAGTCGTTGAAGATATAATGATGAAATTTGGCAGGAACGTTACTCCTATTACTATATGTATGCTTAATAAAAATTAGCAAAATCGGAGAACGACCACGCCCACTTTTAAAAAAAAAATTTTTTATAGTCAAATTTTAACAAAAAATTTAATATCTTTACAGTATATAAGTAAATTATGTCAACATTCAACTCCAGTAATGATATGGTGAAACAAAATGCAAAAATAAAAGAAAATTTCAAAATGGGCGTGGCTCCGCCCTTTTTCATTTAATTTGTCTAGGATACTTTTAATGCCATAAGTCGAACAAAAATTTACCAATCCCTGTGAAATTTGATATGGGCTTAGATTCTGGGACGATAACTTATTTCTGCGAAAAAGGGCGAAATCGGTTGAAGCCACGCCCAGTTTTTATACACAGTCGACCGTCTGTCCTTCCGCTCGGCCGTTAACACGATAACTTGAGCAAAAATCGATATATCTTTACTAAACTCAGTTCACGTACTTATCTGGACTCACTTTATGTTGGTATAAAAAATGGCCGAAATCGCACTATGACCACGCCTACTTTTTCGATATCGAAAATTACGAAAAAAAAAAAAATGCCATAATTCTATACCAAATACGAAAAACGGGATGAAACATGGTATTTGGAATAGTTTATTAACGCAAAATATAACTTTAGAAAAAATCTTTGTAAAATGGGTGTGACACCTACCATATTAAGTAGAATGAAATGAAAAAGTTCTAGAGGGCGAAATAAAAAACCCTTGAAATCTTGGCAGGAATACTGTTCGTGGTATTATATATATAAATAAATTAGCGGTATCCAACAGATAATGGTCTGGGTCACCCTGGTCCACATTTTGTTCGATACCTGTAAAACGCCTTTTCATATACAACTATCACCACTCCCTTTTAAAAGCCTCATTGATACCTTTAATTTGATACCCATATCGTACAAAAATATTCTAGAGTCACCCCTGGTCCACCTTCATGGCGATATTTCGAAAAGGCGACCACCTATAGAACTAAGGTCCACTCCCTTTTAAAATACTCATTAATACCTTCCGTTTGATACCCATATTGTACAAACGCATTCTAGAGTCACCCCTGGTCCACCTTTATGCCGATATCTCGAAAAGGAGACCTATACAACTACCACCACTCCCTTTTAAAACCCTCATTAATACCTTTAATTTGATACCCATATCGTACAAACATATTCTACAGTCATCCCTGGTCCACCTCTATGGCGATATCTCGAAAAGGCGTCCACCTATAGAACTAAGCCCCACGCCCTTTAAAATACTCATTAACACCTTTCTTTTGATACCCATATTGTCCCTTTTAAAACCTTTATTAATACCTTTAACTTGATACCCATATCGTACAAACACATTCTAGAGTCACCCCTGGTACACCTTTATGGCGCTATCCCGAAAAGGCGTTCACCTATAGAACTAAGGCCCACTCGCTTTTAAAATGTTCATTAACCCCTTTCATTTGATACCCATATTGTACAAACGCATTCTAGAGTCACCCCTGGTCCACCTTTATGGCGATATCTCGGAAAGGCGACCACCTATACAACTACCACCACTCCCTTTTAAAACCCTCATTAATACCTTTAATTTGATACCCATATCGTACAAACACATTCTAGAGTCACCCCTGGTACACCTTTATGGCGCTATCTCGAAAAGGCGTCCACCTGTAGAACTAAACGCCACGCCCTTTTAAAATACTCATTAACACCTTTCGTTTGATACCCATATTGTACAAACAAATTCTAGAGTCAACTCTGATCCACCTTTATGGTGATATCTCGAAAAGGCGACCACCTATGGAACGAAGGCCTACTCCCTTTTAAAAATACTCATTAACACCTTTCATTTGATACACATATCGTACAAACAAAGTCTAGAGTCACCCCTGGTCCACCTTTATTGCGATACCTCGAAAAAGCGACCACCTATACAACTACCACCACTCCCTTTTAAAACCCTCATTAATACCTTTAATTTGATACCCATATTGTACAAACACATTCTAGAGTCACCCCTGGTCCACCTTTATTGCGATACCTCGAAAAGGCGACCACCTATACAACTACCACCACTCCCTTTTAAAACCCTCATTAATACCTTTAATTTGATACCCATATCGTACAAATACATTCTAGAGTCACCCCTGGTCCACCTTTATGGCAATATCTCGCAAAGGCGACCACCTATACAACTACCACCACTCCCTTTTAAAACCCTCATTAATACCTTTAATTTGATACCCATATCGTACAAACACATTCTAGAGTCACCCCTGGTACACCTTTATGGCGCTATCTCGAAAAGGCGTCCACCTGTAGAACTAAACGCCACGCCCTTTTAAAATACTCATTAACACCTTTCTTTTGATACCCATATTGTCCCTTTTAAAACCTTTATTAATACCTTTAATTTGATACCCATATCGTACAAACACATTCTAGAGTCACCCCTGGTCCACCTTTATGGCGATATCTCGAAAAGGCGACCACCTATACAACTACCACCACTCCCTTTTAAAACCCTCATTAATACCTTTAATTTGATACCCATATCGTACAAACACATTCTAGAGTCACCTCTGGTCCACCTTTATGGCAATATCTCGCAAAGGCGACCACCTATACAACTACCACCACTCCCTTTTAAAACCCTCATTAATACCTTTAGTTTGATACCCATATCGTACAAACACATTCTAGAGTCACCCCTGGTCCACCTTTATGGCGATATCTCGAAAAGGCGACCACCTATACAACTACCACCACTCCCTTTTAAAACCCTCATTAATACCTTTAATTTGATATCCATATCGTACAAACACATTCTAGAGTCACCCCTGGTACACCTTTATGGCGCTATCTCGAAAAGGCGTCCACCAGTAGAACTAAACGCCACGCCCTTTTAAAATACTCATTAACACCTTTCTTTTGATACCCATATTGTCCCTTTTAAAACCTTTATTAATACCTTTAATTTGATACCCATATCGTACAAATACATTCTAGAGTCACCCCTGGTCCACCTTTATGGCAATATCTCGCAAAGGCGACCACCTATACAACTACCACCACTCCCTTTTAAAACCCTCATTAATACCTTTAATTTGATATCCATATCGTACAAACACATTCTAGAGTCACCCCTGGTCCACCTTTATGGCGATATCTCGAAAAGGCGACCACCTATACAACTACCACCACTCCCTTTTAAAACCCTCATTAATACCTTTAATTTGATACCCATATTGTACAAACACATTCTAGAGTCACCCCTGGTCCACCTTTATTGCGATACCTCGAAAAAGCGACCACCTATACAACTACCACCACTCCCTTTTAAAACCCTCATTAATACCTTTAATTTGATACCCATATTGTACAAACACATTCTAGAGTCACCCCTGGTCCACCTTTATTGCGATACCTCGAAAAGGCGACCACCTATACAACTACCACCACTCCCTTTTAAAACCCTCATTAATACCTTTAATTTGATATCCATATCGTACAAACAAATTCTAGAGTCAACCCTGATCCACCTTTATGGCGATATCTCGAAAAGGCGACCACCTATGGAACGAAGGCCTACTCCCTTTTAAAAATACTCATTAACACCTTTCATTTGATACACATATCGTACAAACAATGTCTAGAGTCACCCCTGGTCCACCTTTATTGCGATACCTCGAAAAAGCGACCACCTATACAACTACCACCACTCCCTTTTAAAACCCTCATTAATACCTTTAATTTGATACCCATATTATACAAACACATTCTAGAGTCACCCCTGGCCCACCTTTATTGCGATACCTCGAAAAGGCGACCACCTATACAACTACCACCACTCCCTTTTAAAACCCTCATTAATACCTTTAATTTGATACCCATATCGTACAAATACATTCTAGAGTCACCCCTGGTCCACCTTTATGGCAATATCTCGCAAAGGCGACCACCTATACAACTACCACCACTCCCTTTTAAAACCCTCATTAATACCTTTAATTTGATACCCATATCGTACAAACACATTCTAGAGTCACCCCTGGTACACCTTTATGGCGCTATCTCGAAAAGGCGTCCACCTGTAGAACTAAACGCCACGCCCTTTTAAAATACTCATTAACACCTTTCGTTTGATACCCATATTGTACAAACAAATTCTGGAGTCAACCCTGATTCACCTTTATGGCGATATCCCTAAATGGCGTCCACTTATAGAACTATGGCCCACTCCCTCATAAAATACTCTTTAATGCCTTTCATTTGATACACATGTCATACAAACACATTCCAGGGTTTCCTCCTTCGGTTCATTTTCCTACATGGTTATTGTCCCTTATGTTGCCACCATAGCTCTCAACTGAGTATGTAGTGTTCGGTTACACCCGAACTTAACCTTCCTTACTTGTTTTTATACTCAGTTGAGCAGAGCTCACAGAGTATATTAAGTTTGATTGGACAACGGTTGGTTGTACAGGTATAAAGGTATCGAGATAGATATAGACTTCCATATATCAAAATCATCAGGATAGAAAAAAAATTTGATTGAGCCATGTCCGTCCGTCCGTCCGTCCGTCCGTCCGTTAACACGATGACTTGAGTAAATTTTGAGGTATCTTGATGAAATTTGGCATGAAGGTTCCTGAGCACTCATCTCAGATCGCTATTTAAAATGAACGATATCGGACTCTAACCACGCCCACTTTTTCGATATCAAAAATTTCGAAAAACAGAAAAAGTGCAATAATTCATTACCAGAGACAGATAAAGCGATGAAACTTGGTAGGTGAGTTGAACTTATGACGCAGAATAGAAAATTAGTAAAATTTTGGACAATGGGCGTGGCACCGCCCACTTTTAAAAGAAGGTAATTTTAAAGTTTTGCAAGCTGTAATTTGGCAGTCGTTGAAGATATCATGATGAAGTTTGGCAGGAACGTTACTCCTATTACTATATGTATGCTTCATAAAAATTTGCAAAATTGGAGAATGACCACGCCCACTTTAAAAAAAAATGTTTTTTAAAGTCAAATTTTAACAAAAAATTTAATAATTTTACAGTATATAAGTAAATTATGTCAACATTCAACTCCAGTAATGATATGGTGCAACAAAATGCAAAAATAAAAGAAAATTCCAAAATGGGCGTGTCTCCGCCCTTTTTCATTTAATTTGTCTAGGATACTTTTAATGCCATAAGTCGAACAAACATTTACCAATCCTTGTGAAATTTTGTAGGGGCTTAGATTCTGGAACGGTAATTTATTTCTGTGAAAAGGGGCGAAATCGGTTGAAGCCATGCCCAGTTTTTATACACAGTCGACCGTCTGTCCTTCCGCTCCACCGTTAACACGATAACTTGAGCAAAAATCGATATATCTTTACTAAACTCAGTTCACGTACTTATCTGGACTCACTTTGTGTTGGTATACAAAATGGCCGAAATCCGACTATGACCACGCCCACTTTTTCGATATCTAAAATTACGCAAAATGAAAAAATGCCATAATTCTATACCAAATACGAAAAAAGGGATGAAACATGGTAATTGGATTGGTCTATTGACGCAAAATATAACTTTAGAAAAAAACTTTGTAAAATGGGTGTGACACCTACCATAAATAAAAAAATAAATGTAAGGCGCGATAACCTCCGAAGAGATCTAAGGCCGAGCTTCTCTTCCAATTTGCGTCGTGCTTCTCTTGATTTTTCCCTACAAATTGGCCGGACGGGACCTACATGTTTTATGCCGACTCCGAACGGCATCTGCAAGGCAGATGAGTTTTCACTGAGAGCTTTTCATGGCAGAAATACAATCGAAGCGCTTGCCAGACACTGCCGAGGGGCGACCCCGCTTAGAAAAATTTTCTTCTAATTGAAAAATCTTATTTCTAAAATTTTGATGTTGCTTTGCCCGGGAGTTGAACCCAGGGCATACGGTGTGATAGGCGGAGCACGTTACCATCACACCACGGAGGCCGCCACCTACCATATTAAGTAGAATAAAATGAAATCTTGGCAGGAATACTGTTCGTGGTATTATATATATAAATAAATTAGCGGTATCCAACAGATGATGTTCTACGTCACCCTGGTCCACATTTTGGTCGATATCTGGAAAACGCCTTCACATATACAACTACCACCACTCCCTTTTAAAAGCCTCATTAATACCTTTCATTTGATACCCATATCGTACAAACACATTCTAGAGTCACCCCTGGTCCGCCTTTATGGCGATATCTCGAAAAGACGTCCACCTATAGAACTAAGCCCCACGCTCTTTTAAAATACTCATTAACACCTTTCATTTGATACCCATTTCGTACAAACCAAGTCTAGAGTCACCCCTGGGCCACCTTTATGGCAATATCTCGAAAAGGCGTCCACCTATAGAACTAAGGCCACTCCCTTTTAAAATGCTGATTAACCCCTTCCATTTGATACCCATATCGTACAAACAAATTCTAGGGCCACCCCTGGTCCACCTTTATGGCGATATCTCGAAACGGCGTCCACCTATAGAACTATGGCCCACTCCCTCATAAAATACTCTTTAATACCTTTCGTATGATACACATTTCATACAAACACATTCCAAGCTTACCCTCGGTTCATTTTCTTACATGGTTATTTTCCCTTATATTGTCACCATAGCTCTCAACTGAGTATGTAATGTTCGGTTACACCCGAACTTAACCTTCCTTACTTGTTGTTAATACAATTTATACATTAAATAGTTAAAGAGGGTGTTTTATATATTTAATTATTTGCATTTCCATATGAACTATGTAAGTTGGGCACGAAACAAAATTAATTTTATGAGAAAAGTAATTTAGAAGTGCAAAATGAATGGAAGTACAAAAAATGAGGAAGATATTGATGGATATATAGTTCTTTTAAGTCAAATGATACTTTTTTAGGTCAAATGTAATTTTTTCAGTTCAAATGAAATTTTTTCAAAACAAACGAAACTTTTATAAAAAAATAAAACTTTTTTCAAATCCAATTAAACTTTTTTCAAAGCAAATTGAAGTTTTTTCAAATAAGATGAAACTTTTTCAAATTAGATGAAACTTTTCTTAAATCAAGTGAACTTTTTTTTTAATCAAATGAAACTTTTTCATAAAAAAAAAGAAAATTTTTTCAAATCAGATGAAACCTTTTTCAAAACAAAAGAAACTTTTTGAAATCTAAATAAACTGTTTTCCAATCAAATGAAAACTCTTTCAAATCGAATGAAACCTTTTCAAGTCAAATAAAACTTTTTTCAAACCAAATGAAACTTTTTCCCAATCAAATGAAACTTTTATCAAGTCAAATAAAACTTTTTTCAAATCATATGAAGCTTTTATGAAATCAAATTAAACTTTTTTCAGTTCAAACAAAACCTTCTATTAAATAAAATGAAACTTTTAAATCAAATGAATATTTTTTTTTTCAAATCAGACGAAACTTTTCCAAGTCAAATAAAACTGTTTTCAAAATAAAATAAAACTTTCTTAAATTAAATGAAATTTTCTTCGAATCAAATGAAATTTTTTCTAATCAAAGAGAGCTTTTCTATAAAATGAAACTTTTTTCTAATCAAAAAAACTTTTTTTTTAAGTAAAATGAACCTTTTTTCAAATGAAATGAGAATTTTTTTTAAGTCAAATGAAACTATTTGCAAATCAAATGAAACCTTTTTCAAATCAAACTAACTTTTTTCTAATCATATAAAGTTTTTTCAAGTCAAATAAAACTTTTTTAAATTAAAATAAACTTTTTCAAATCAAACTAAACTTTTCTCAAATCTAATGAAACTTTTTTCAAATAAAATGAAACTTTGTTCAAATCAAATGAAATTGTTTACAAATTCCAAGAATAATGTTTCAAATAAAATGAAACTTTTTTCAAATCCCAAGAAAAATGAAACTTTTTTCGAATCGAAAGATTTTTTTTAAATCAAATAAAACTTTTTTCGAGTCAAATAAAATTTTTTTGAATCAAATGAAATGTTTTTATAATCAAAAGAAATTTTTCTAAAATCAAATTAAACTTTTTTCAAATCAAACTAAGCTTTTTTCGAATCAAATTAAATTTTATTCAAATCAAATAAAACTTTTTTCAAATCCGAAGAAAACTTTTTCAAATCAAAAGAAACTTCTTTCGAATCGAATGAAATTTTTTTATATCACTTAAACTCTTTTCAAGTCAAATTAATCTTTTTCCAAATCAAATACAATTTGTTCAAGTCAAATTAAAAATCAAATGGAATATTTTAAAATCAATTGAAATTTTTTTCGAATCAAATTAAACTTTTTTCATAAGAAATTAAACTTTTTAATATGAAATAAAACTTTTTTCAAATCCAATGAAAATTTTTCAAAGACGAAAGTGTCGAACGGGTTGTTTTTGACTAACTTCCAACTCGTCGTTTGCGCTAAGTTTTCCAAAGCATATTCCCCAGCAGGGTTGTAACATTTAACAGCATTGTCATAGGAATCCATACGAATTTGGTGCTGTTGCTTATGCCAAACGGCTCCTCCGGTTTTTACGGCTGCTTCCCTCAGCTACTTTATCAATAGTTTGAACAGGGATAATGCCGAGCACCAGTCGAAATCATATGAGAAAATATCACCAGCTCCTGGTCTACCGCACCGTGTGCCTTGGTCGATGCAATTATGTTAGATGTGCAGCAACGAAAATCCACTGGCTGCTGCTTTTGTCGCGCAGTGTAGAGGAGCTATGTAGGCCCATACCATCCGTTTCTGACCTCTAGATTAGAGACCCCTTCTCTGGAGCATGTCAAAACCCCACCTTGAAATGCAGCTGTTTAACTGGGGAGATAACAGAGATAACTGATTTTAGAAAAGGGCATAACAGCGCTAAAAGAAATCAAGCTAACCACCATTTCGGATATCTAAATTGTCCATGTCTACAATGTGACATGACTGGCGACCGTTCAATCCATAACCTACATCATAGCTTCATTAACTTAAAAAAAAAACTGAATGGGGCAGATTCAAAATATAAATGAAGCGAGCTCTTGCTGTCTTTACCATTGCTTCTGACCCGCGATGGGTAGAATGAGTGTTTCGCTGGATTATAGGGTCGGCCTTGGCGCATTTCATAGAACCTTATCTTGTTCTACAAGTAAACCCGATAAGGGCTTATCAAGAATTTCAATCGCTTTGCTGACGCTGGCAAACTCAATTTGCTGAAATGTTTAGGGAACAGCTGAAAGCTTAGCTACTCCTCTATAGATCTCGATACTACACCTACTACCTTTTTTGTGCAAAGGTATAATAAATGGTTTCTTCCAGATCAATGCGAAAGTAGCAGATTCCATAGAAAATTGGAATAATTTATGTATCGGCTCAGACAAATTAATGACGATAAAGTTATTTCAAGTATTTTTAACTTCTTCTAGTGATAACCTCTAATATATGTATGAATACTAGCCGGACCCGTGCGTATCCTGCGCAATAAATATAACATTCTCATATCAAATATCAAAAAAAAAAATCAGCTCAATCATCTACCAATTAAAACTTACATACGCTTGCACTGCCATTTGGCGAATGTTAGCAACTAACGGTAATGCAGTGTTAGTTCTAATCAAATTTTCACAATAGTCCCATAGTACAATTAAATTTCTTTGTGTGCTCACAATCCTTAATCTTTAACAAATTATTTTAATAAAATATATCTAAACAAAAGCACTACGATCAATAATGTCCAAAGCTCGCTAATAGCAGGAATCTCCATCTTTACAACCAAAACTTTATTTGTATTCCAAATAAGAGCGAAAAAGGGACCTGCACATAAAAACAGCAATTAGAGATAATATATAAGATTAGAGTAGTTTTATCTCATAGGGTAAAAAAAAAATGTCACAATTTCTTAGGGAGCACCCCCCTAAAATGTTTAATTTTGTTAGATTTCAAGATTGCCAAAGCTTGAGTACAATTGGAAGGTGTTAGCCTGTGCAACTGGGGCCTTAAAGTTTTAAAAAGCTCGATTTTTTTGGCATTTTGGCGATTTCGGCGACCAATATCTCTGGAGCGGCTAAAGCTATTTGCCCGTGTCATACATCAAATTAAAGGCGATACAGTAAATATATATGCAATAAAAAATACGTAAGTAGTACTGAATTCGAGATAATAAAACCAGTGCCCCTAAAAACGTGACTAGGTACCTGGTTCCCCTTAGAGCGAAAATGCGTTATTGCTTATTATGGAGAAATACTTGTGCTTTGGAATCCCAATTCATTTAAATATGTTTGCTATGGTACACCGTTAATTTTAGACCCACAACAATATTTTTTTTTTTTATGCCAGGTATGTATTTATTTTTTCCTCATACTGTATTACTGGCGATCCAATCCTTTGAGGCCCTAGTGACGCGGGTTAATAGCTTCCAATTGTGCTCCAACTTTGACAATCTCAAAATCTAACAAAATGAAACCTTCTAGGGACCCAGAAAATGCGACATCGATTTTTTAAAACCACCCTAATGTATATGCATGCTCAATTAACAAATTCTTTGAACTACTTTGAATAGTTTCCCATCATACAGTTTGCTTTTCTGCACACTCATAACAAAACTATTCCAAACCTTTTTCAAATACATTTTGTTGCCTATTAAATTTTCCATATATGAATTAACATTTTCAAAGCTCCACTCCCACAATTTCCATTTTCTCGTAACCTGATTGATGTGCGGCTTGTTTTCGTGTTGCTAACAAAAATTTCTATTACACTAACAACAATCACTTTCAACATAAAACATGAAATAAAAACATCTTAACTAGCTCGTATAAGAACCAAAAACGGAAATGTCCAAAAAGTAAGTTACTTGCTTGTGGCATGCAATATTGCAATGCACCAACAACAAAGAGAACGGCATACCAGCGAATCCATTTAGTACACAGACGTTATTGAATCCATAGCAAAGGTGTTTCTTGATATATACAGGCATACGACACATACATACATACGAATATGTGCCATCAAAAGTGACTGACTTCCGGTTCAAGTTATCCATGTCGGTTATCAGAGAACCCTTTCATAAGGAAAATACCGAACAAGTCATTTGCGTTACACTATTGTGTGAAGGTGTGGGGAGGGTGTTTTCATGTGTGCTGAGGTGCCTTAATTGCATTGTATTCTTTTTATATTTTGCTGTTATTGCATTTCATTTTAACCGTTACCATTTCGATGATGGCTGATGTTTATGATGTGCCGCCAAACAAAGTTTGTGTGTGGCATTACATTAAAATTGCTATAAAATAGCAACAACAACAATAAATGCTCAACAGTGTTTGCATGCAAATTTATAGCCGCTGTTAGTTTAGTTAACGGAACTTTCAACTATTTTGCAAATATGCATGTTGGCAGTAATAACTGTGATTGGAATACACACACATGCTCACATGAAAATTAGTACCCATTTACGGATGTACATGTATCCGTGCAGGGAATTCTTAACCGGCTTTAGGTATCTTAATATTTAGCTATACATGAACTGAGAGCTTCGAAGTATAAAGTTTTATTAGGAGTCATGTCCGCCTATGACAGCATCACAATGTTCCCGAATATCTGCCTCCCTACCTTATAATGCAGCTGCTCACAGCAATAGCTTTTCTAGTCTCTATTGAACAGCTTCTGTATGCGCCACGGTCGCATAGTCGGCGAAGTAACGCAATGGCCTGTGATGATGATGAAGTACTCTCATTGAACATTTTCAGTTTTTTCCTATCCAAACATGGCGATAAATACATTGGGACCTCACAATCGTCCAGGTTGGTCTACAGAAAATCCGTTGCCCTAATCTGATATTTCTTGATATCCTCATGAGATAACCCACAGGTGGTAGTACAAAAGTATTCCCCACGCTAATGTGTACTTCGGAAACATTTCCTGGCCATCTCATCTGTAAATTCGTTCTCCTTAATGTCGACATTAAGATGCCTTATGACCGCCAGATAGGCTCGACACCTCCGCATACTATATGACGTACAGTTCGCTTTTAATGCCTTTCAAACGGCCTTACTCTCGACAAAAATCGTAACACTTATGTATGTCTGATACCGTACTGCCCTAACCAGTCTGGCCGCTTTCTCTATACCATATACCTCCTGCTGCCTGCTTTATCTGCAAATGCTTTGAGTACTCTCAAGCCCTTGTGCCTTTTTTCCATTTTTGAGCCATCTGTGTAGATTTTAATGTCCCTAAAACTGCTTAGAATTTCGTCTAATTCCTCCCATGCAGGATATATTAAGTTCGGCAAGCTGTGGAAGTCAACAACCGCCGTGATATGGTTGGTATCAGATGTTAGGTCCCGTTTAATTAAGTTCCCACAAATCGGCTTGACTCTGTGAAATATTCTGTAGTAAGGAAACACTCAAAAGTTTTGGAGAAAAATAACCTCGGATTCTCTTCTTCTTCATATTCCCCTTTTTGTTCTTCTTCCTCATACTCCTCTTCCCCTTCCTTTTCCGTCCTCCTAGTATTCATCTTCCGCTTCGATTCCCTTGTCTCAATCTTCTTTTACCACTCAACCTTTTTATCTCCGTCTACTTTTCAAATTTTCTCTTCCTATCCAAATCCAGTCTTCGATTTCTCTGCTCTTCGTATTTGGATGGGTAGGATAAGGAAGAGCTGTCCTTTAGTTCATATGTGATTATTACCATCAGTATCTAGGACAGCGTTTCTAATACTCGCTTCTTTAATACTATTGCACTTTTTCTTTGAAAACTATCTAACTAATTAAAGAACTAAAACAATTAAACTGAATTTCTTTACCAAATCATGATATCTTACTTCAACGCCATTTGTGGCATATTATACCGTTTCAAAGTAGTAATTATTATATTTACCGACCACCCACAACAAATATTTAACACAAAAATCTACTTCACAGCGACCTCGATTACTTTGAGTAATTCGTTTGGATTTTCCTTGAACAGCAATCAAATTGTGTAAATCAACATATAAGGTTACAATTAAGCAATGATTAACTACATTTTGCACTCAAACTCAATACTCACGCACAATCATACGCACATACATATGTATGTATATCCTTACAAACATAAATACATCCAACGACTTGGTCATTGTCTCAGTTTTAGTTTGATTCTTAATTAAGTTCACTGACAGCTACCCCCCTCCCCCAAAGAAAAAACACTAAGCTGAGCGCGAAAGTGGGTGGCATGAAGCAACACATACATACATACAGACTTACATACAAGTAAATACCGTCAATAGAAAGAAAAACAACCTGCTTGCTACCAGGGGTGGCGTAGTTTCCTAGCAAAGTGTTTGTTTAGACCAGCAAAGTGGAAGTCAAAGGCAAAGTTTGCAAACACAGCTGAAGGGAGAAATAGTAGGAGGGAAGGAAGGAAGTGATGTATAACGGGGCAATCGTTCATGCCATAAACCTAGTTGCCTGCATTAGTATATGAGAGGTATATTAAGGGGCACTGTGGGCCGTTGTATAGAATTTCGTTAAATGGAATAATTTAAACTATGAATAACAAGTAAGGAAGGTTAAGTTCGGGTGTAACCGAACATTACATACTCAGTTGAGAGCTATGGTGACAACATAAGGGAAAATAACCATGTAGGAAAATGAACCGAGGGAAACCCTGGAATGTGTTTGTATGACATGTGTATCAAATGAAAGGCATTAAAGAGTATTTTATGAGGGAGTGCGCCATAGTTCTATAGGTGGACGCCATTTAGGGATATAGCCATAAAGGTGGATCAGGGTTGACTCTAGAATGCGTTTGTACGATATGGGTATCAAATGAAAGGTGTTAATGAGAATTTTAAAAGGGAGTGGGCCTTAGTTCTATTGGTGGACGCCGTTTCGAGATATCGCCATAAAGGTGGACCAGGGGTGACCCCAGAATTTGTTTGTACAATATGGGTATCAAAAGAAAGGTATTAATGAGTATTTTAGAAGGGTGTGGGGCTTAGTTCTATAGGTGGACGCCTTTTCGAGATATCGCCATAAAGGTGGACCAGGGGTGACTCTAGAATGAGTTTGTACGATATGGGTATCAAATTAAAGGTATTAATGAGAGTTTTAAAAGGGAGTGGTGGTAGTTGTATATGTGAAGGCGTTTTCCAGATATCGACCAAAATGTGGACTAGGGTGACCCAGAATATTATCGGTTGGATACCGCTAATTTATTTATATATGTAATACCTGGAAAGATTTTAAGGGTGTTTTATTTCGCCCTGCAGAACTTTTTCATTTTCTTCTACTTAATATTATGGTAGGTGTCACAACCATTTTATAAAGTTTTTTCTAAAGTTATATTTCGCGTCAATAAAACAATCCAATTACCTTACCATGTTTCATCCCTTTTTCCGTATTTGGTATAGAATTATGGCATTTTTTTCATTTTTCGCAATTTTCTATATCGAAAAAGTGGGCGTGGTCATAGTCGGATTTCGTTCATTTTTCATACCAAGGTAAAGTGGGTTCAGATAAGTACGTGAACTGAGTTTAGTAAAGATATATCGATTTTTGCTCAAGTTATAGTGTTAACGGCCATGCGGAAGGACAGACGGACGACTGTGTATAAAAACTGGGCGTGGCATCAACCGATTTCGCCCATTTTCACAGAAAACAGTTAACGCCATAAAATCTATGCCCCTACCAAATTTCAAAAGGATTGGTTAATTTTTGTTCGATTTATGGCATTAAAAGTATCCTAGACAAATTAAATGAAAAAGGGCGGAGCCACGCCCATTTTTAAATTTTCTTTTATTTTTGTATTTTGTTGCACCATATCATTACTGGAGTTGAATCTTGACATAATTTACTTATATACTGTAAAGATATTAAATTTTTTGTTAAAATTTTACTTTAAAAAAATTTTTTTTTTAAAAGTGGGCGTGGTCCTTCTCCGATTTTGCTAATTTTTATTAAGCGTACATACAGTAATAAGGGTAAAGTTCCTGCCAAATTTCATCATGATATCTTCAACGACTGCCAAATTACAGCTTGCAAAAGTTTTAAATTACCTTCTTTAAAAAGTGGGCGGTGCCACGCCCATTGTCCAAAATTTTACTGATTTTATATTTTGCGTCATAAGTTCAACTCATCTACCAAGTTTCGTCGCTTTATCTGTCTTTTGTAATGAATTATCGCACTTTTTCGATTTTTCGAAATTTTCGATATCGAAAAAGTGGGCGTGGTTATAGTCCCATATCGTTCATTTTAAATAGCGATCTGAGATGAGTGCTAAGGAACCTACATACCAAATTTCATCAAGATACCTCAAAATTTACTCAAGTTATCGTGTTAACGGACGGACGGACGGACGGACGGACGGACGGACGGACATGGCTCAATCAAATTTTTTTTCGATCCTGATTATTTTGATATATGGAAGTCTATATCTATCTCGATTCCTTTATATATGTACAACCAACCGTTATCCAATCAAACTTAATATACTCTGTGAGCTCTGCTCAACTGAGTATAAAAATCTGAGTATGAAAATATAAAGAGATATAAGTACGCTGGATTATATAGGGCGGACCGACTACATGGTTCCGTGCCTAAACTTCGAAAGAGATCTTGGGACCATAATAGAGTGGGAGGGTTGGCGCAACGGGGCGGAAATGGCAGAACATACGATACAAGTGTATACCGATGGTTGCAAATTGGCTGATTCTATATACGGCAAAGGACCATAAACAACGATAACACACTTATTACAACAACTACAACATCTCACACATTGAAGAGACTGCGCGCAGACCGGACCATACATCTATACTAGGTTCTAAGTTGTGGTTGTTGTTGTTGTAGCGATAAGCACACCCCGCAGCACTTGACGAGCGTTATCGATGTTGATGGTCCTTTGCCAGATGCTGAACCGGTACGTTCCGGTAACAATCACCATAAAGGAACTAGCCCGATCATCTCGGGAACGATTTGGTATGACCACATGAAATTTTCTAGGCCATACCGTCCTCCCACCCCCTAGTTCCATTAGGAGTCCGGGGTCGACAAAACTTCGGCCGTTAACTACACAGGATTCACCACGGGTAGGTGAGGTTGACTATTGGGTTGGAGAAGCTATATATTGCGCTGGCAACCCCTTGAGAGGGTTGCGCTACACAACCCCTTGAGTCAATTTGGTATTTTAGTCGCCTCTTACAACAGGCATACCTACCGGGGATATATTCTTAGCGCCCCAACCTGCTGGGGTTCCAAGTGATAAAGGGATATAAAGCAACGAAAAGGTCGATGACTTGCCAAATAAGGGCGCTGCTTACGATGAATCGGTGGTAAACTCCCCAATCCGCTTGGGAGAAATCAAGAGGAGACAGGAGTTACATGTGATCCATCAACCTGGAAAGGCGTTGAAAAAAGGGTGGGGCTGCAAAGTTTCCGAGATTATGTGGAAATCCCAAGATATCAAATTTATGTAGGACCAGACGTCAGAAATAACGATACATCGAATCGATGGAAGATATATTATAGTCCACATAAATTTTTTAGAAACTTCCTTCCATCGTGCAACAACAAAAGTGCGTGCCTGATTCACAAAAAAGTCAAACACTGCCAAAGCAAATATTTGTTTGACATGCGTCTGAGTGAGTGTGAAAGGTAGTGGGTGGGCATGCCTACGGTAAAAATGTATATTATGAAGCCCAACGCAAATTGAGACGTCTAGATACTCTGTTACATATTCCCTGAATAGCTCTACACCTGTTTCACTATACAAAACATAAGTCGACGGCAGCATATAAGCTATGTTAAGCAAATAGTTTTGCAAAACCAGATATTACTTTATATATATTTTTTGCTAAACCTCCCACCTACTTTTAGCGACTCAGCTCAAGTTGTCAATAAAACGACACATACACAAACATACTTTTATACGTTTATGAGCATCATCAGCATGAAAAAAGATAACAAAGTAACATATTGTACTAAAATGTATTTATTTTTTTTAAACATTTGTTTGCCAATTGATATAGCGCGGAGAGTGGGCTGGAAAAGTGAAAAAATATGCTGCATAATCATAAAAGGTTCGAGCATCGATGAAATATTACTTATGCTCATCAATGCCCTGCAGGTAAATTAACTATGTAGTTATAGACTAGCTCGGAAGTAGTAAGATTCCTGAAGGTCAGAAAGTTAAAGGGACAAAGGGAGAGGAAATAAGAGGGCTCTGGGAATGGACAGTGATATACTATGGAAAGATAAGGATTAGATAAAGGGATGGGATAGAGTTAAAGTAAGCGATTGGTTTCGAAGATATTAGAATGTGTGCATCGAAAGACAGGTATTAATTAAGGTTTCAGTACAAAGAGGAAGTCGAAATACCAGCTCACGAGTCTTCCTAAAGTTTATATGCCTAGTTCAAACATGATATATGACAGAAGATATAGTAAAGAAAAGGCATGAAGGCTCTTCGGTGGCGCGTGCCGAGTGTCTTCTTTGACATGTAGCCATGTAAGTTGACGGCCTAAGCGATTTTAGTCTTTGCGGAACAGTGTATCCAACTGATCGTCATTGGCAATATGAATAGGACCAGTAAGCCTCCAAGAACTTGTCTCCTAGAATCTTTCCATCTAGAATCTGTCCACATGTTTTTGTAACGTCAATTATTACAAGATAAAAACGAGAACGGCGGCTACCGTGGTGTGATGGTAGCGTGCTCCGCCTATCACACCGTATGCCCTGGGTTCGCACCCCGGGCAAGGCAACATCAAAATTTTAGAAATAAGGTTTTTCAATTAGAAGAAAAATTTTCTAAGCGGGGCCCCCCTCGGCAGTGTTTGGCAAGCGCTCCGGGTGTATTTCTGCCATCAAAAAGATCTCAGTGAAAACTCATCTGCCTTGCAGATGCCGTTCGTAGTTGGCATAAAACATGTAGGTCCCGTCCGGCCAATTTGTAAGGAAAATCAAGAGGAGCACGATGCAAATTGGAAGAGAAGCTCGACCTTAGATCTTTTCGGAGGTTATCGCGCCTTACATTTATTTATTTATTTTAAAAACAAGAACTTTAAATATTTATCCGTAAACGGAGATGTTGCTTGAATGTGCATCAATTTTTTTTTCGACGACAGAAAGAATTCGTTTGTCCGGACGTAGTACGTGCGGTGAATCTTGATCCAAATATAAATATATCACACATATTTAGCAGGGGAGGCTCTGACTATGTCAAGTTTCTCATGGAAGGAGCCGGTGAGATTTTACTCACAATGTGCAACGGTCATACTGTAATTATGCCCGAGATGGACAGCCTATGTCCTTAATATTGCTATTTTCCCGGACGTACCGGATCAATATCCGGTATAGATAACCATCTCCAAAACCTCCGGGAGAAGAATAAAAAGAAGAATATGAAGGCATGTCAAGCCTTTTTAAAAAACTATGCACCTGCGTGTTTGGACAGCTCGGCGGGTAGTTCAACCATTCAATATTTTTTAGCCGGCACAATGCAATGCTCGCCTTGCCATATTCTATCGTGCAACAAGCGAAGTTTAGACTGAAACTATGCCGGTTAACTGTTAAACTGATTCGTAAACTATCTCAGAAGGTGCCGCAGATCATCCCGAAATGATCTCAAAAACAATTTCGAATTGATCCTGCAATTGATCGCATATAGACCCGAAACGATCTCGACATATGTAACTCGGAAACACTACATAAATTGTCTTGGAACCTAATCTGCGATTGCCGCGAAACTGTCCAGAATTGGCAACGATATGGTTCTGAAAACAATCGCGAAATGATTCCGAAACAGTCCCCAAATTACCCCAAAATCCATCCCGTACTGATCTTGAAATTGCCCAGAAATAGTTGTAAAACTACCCCGAAACCTTGCCGAAATAAGCCAGAAAGTATTCTGGAAGCTGTTCCGAAATGAACCGAAATTACTTCGAATATACGTAATACTGTAAATTGTACAGAAGTGGTCGTAGCAACGCTGAAATGATCCCGAACCGATAAGATCCCAGAAAAAGCCAAAAATTACTCCGAAAGCAATACCAAAAAAGCCTGAGTATAGCACTGAAATATTCCTCAATTGAAATTTCGAAAACTGGTGGCATCCCAAAGATTTGAAAGTTGTTCCATAATAATCCCGAAAAACCTACAAAGTGATCTCAAAAAGGTTCTGGAAAAAGCTCCTCCGTGGAACTAGTTCATTGCTGTGCCGCTCGAAAAGATGCAAACCCAAGTAGCGCATGGGGCGCATTTTTGATGCACATTTTCCTGGAATCAATTGCTGCTATTTTAGTATGGCTATTCGGTGCTCCGCTCAAACCATTTAGTACGGACAATGAACCTGCTGATATCTTTACCAGAACATTAAGCTAGTATATAACTCCGTAAAGTTGGTTACCTAGTGTGTGCTACAGCTGGACATATATACAAACAGGTAGCACGCGAAAGTTTGTTTGCTGCCCCCCTCGCCGTAACTCCAGAAAATGCTGTTAAAAGGATCCACATTCTTTCAGTATAAAGGCTAAGCGGCCTTGATTTTGACACTGATCCCAAAGATTTGTTTCCTTGACTATTTTGTTGGTCATCTGTTCTCCTACTATCGTGATACGGCCGAGTTTGCTTGGTTATCTTGCAGGTTTCCGAGGAGCGCCCGTTGGAGTCCGCTAGCTCCCTGTATCTGCTATGTATCCCGCAGTGTCCCTGCCTTTGCAAGTACGTTTCCTTTTCGTTGCGCATAATGTTCCTCTGTCCAGATATCCATATAAGAGTTATGTTTGCGAAGTTAGTTGCGGCTTGAAGCGACTACTTCCAACCCCTGATGGCTTTAGACGAAGTGATGAGGGAGTTGAGCGCTTTTAACCTTACTTAGGTTTCTGAGTAAATGCATACCTCGCGCTCTCTCATCGAGTCCTGCACGGAACAACTGATACATATTGTTGGTCTAAGCTAAGTAGACACAAATCAAAGCAGGTCGTACTACACTCTAAAATAAGTAAACCACTGAGCTTTGAGTTGAACTACTGCATCTCTGATAGACTTAAAGTTTTGCTCACACCTTCAGCACTTAAACATCCGCAGCAGCTTTTTATTTGTAATACTTGAGTGTATTTTCTTTTGGACCAGTTTCTGCCTGCTACGAAGTTTCACTGCTGGGCATCTATCCTCTATTGAATACATGTGTTATATTCGCATACGACACGACGCCCAACTCAATCCTTCGCTGTCTATATTGATTCATATTGAAAAACGGCAATATTCTCTATAGACGCACAATGCATATGTATGAACCCATGCGACTAACCCTCTGCAAGTGATGCTAAGATCCGAGATTGGAAATCCCCACACGGACTAACGTTAATATTTAGGTATAAATGTTAGCTAGATTGAAACAAGTAAGGAAGGTTAAGTTCGGGTGTAACCGAACATTACATACTCAGTTGAGAGCTATGGTGGCAACATAAGGGAAAATAACCATGTAGGAAAATGAACCGAGGGTAACCCTGGAATGTGTTTGTATGAAATGTGTATCAAATGAAAGGTATTAAAGAGTATTTTAAGAGGGAGTGAGCCATAGTTCTATAGGTGGACGGCATTTAGGGATATCGCCATAAAGGTGGATCAGGGTTGACTCTAGAATTTGTTTGTACGATATCGGTATCAAATGAAAGGTGTTAATGAGTATTTTGAAAGGGCGTGGGGCTTAGTTCTATAGGTGGACGCCTTTTCGAGATATCGCCATAAAGGTGGACCAGGGGTGACTCTAGACTGTGTTTGTACGATATGGGTATCAAATTAAAGGTATTAATGAGGCTTTTAAAAGAGAGTGGTGGTAGTTGTATATGTGAAGGCGTTTTCCAGATATCGACCAAAATGTGGACTAGGGTGACCCAGAACATCATCTGTCGTGTACCGCTAATTTATTTATATATGCAATACCACGAACAGTATTCCTGCCAAGATTTCAAGAGTTTTTTTTTCGCCCTGCAGAACTTTTTCATTTTTTTCTACTTAATATGGTAGGTGTCACACCCATTTTACAAAATTTTTTCCAAAGTTATATTTTGCGTCAACAAACTAATCCAAATACCATGTTTCATCCCTTTTTTCGTATTTGGTATAGAATTATGGCATTTTTTCTTTTTTCGTATTTTTCGATATCGAAAAAGTGGGCGTGGCCATAGTCCGATTTCGGCCAATACAAAGTGAGTTCAGATAAATACGTGAACTGAGTTTAGTAAAGATATATCGATTTTTGCTCAAGTTATTGTGTTAACGGCCGAGCGGAAGGACAAACGGTCGACTGTGTATAAAAACTGGGTGTGGCTTCAACCGATTTCGCTCTTTTTCACAGAAATAAGTTATCGTCTCAAAATCTAAGCCCGTATCAAATTTCACAAGGAGTGGTAAATTTTTGTTCGACTTATGGCATTAAAAGTATCCTAGACAAATTAAATGAAAAAGGGCGGAGCCACGCCCATTTTGAAATTTTCTTTTATTTTTGCATTTTGTTTCACCATATCATTACTGGAGTTGAATGTTGACATAATTTACTCATATACTGTAAAGATATTAAATTTTTTGTTAAAATTTGACTTTAAAAAATTTTTTTTTAAAAGTGGGCGTGGTCGTTCTCCGATTTTGCTAATTTTTATTAAGCATACATATAGTAATAGGAGTAACGTTCCTGCCAAATTTCATCATGATATATTCAACGACTGTCAAATTACAGCTTGTAAAACTTTTAAATTACCTTCTTTTAAAAGTGGGCGTTGCCACGCCCATTGTCCAAAATTTTACTAGTTTTCTATTCTGCGTCATAAGTTCAACTCCCCTACCAAGTTTCATCGCTTTATTCGTCTTTGGTAATGAATTATCGCACTTTTTCGGTTTTTCGAAATTTTCGATATCGAAAAAGTGGGCGTGGTTATAGTCCGATATTGTTCATTTTAAATAGCGATCTGAGGTGAGTGCTCAGGAACTTGCATCCAAATTTCATTAAGATACCTCAAAATTTACTCAAGTTATCGTGTTAACGGACAGACGGGCGGACGGACATGGCTCAATTACATTTTTTTTCGATCCTAATGATTTTGATATATGGAATTCTATATCTATCTCGATTCCTTTATACCTGTACAACCAACCGTTATCCAATCAAAGTTAATATACTCTGTGAGCTCTGCTCAACTGAGTATAAAAAGGGCAATGAAGTGCTCAAGCCGCCAATAGGGGATAATATTCACACGCACACACACAAACAGGAATATCATGCAATGAATCTCAATGGCTGTCGAACAACTGTGGCTGTTGGACATGTACGATTATTTGTTGAACACTAGAAAAATGTATCAGTAACAGAAAAATCAATGTTCGCATTTTTTCTCAAGCCTCAAGTGGCTGTGGTTGGCGGCAGCGGCATTCGCCGATAGAGCATTTGAATTGAATTGGCGTCAATGACTAGGCATGGGGATGCTCAATACACTGGGGTCTTTTTTGTGTGGCATTTTGTAGCATACAGACTCCCACTCCTCAAATGGTTTGCGAGTGTTTTACTTAGTAAAGGCTTTGTGAAGGGTAAACGTTTATTGATTCGGTGATGGGCAGTTAGATATGAGTTAACAAAGTTTTTGCATTAATATATACGAAAGTTGAATAAAAGTATGCGATAGGTAATAGAAGATAAAAATTATTTACAGGTAGTCTATTTGAAGGGGGAGCTAGTTAGCATCCCATCGCTGTGTAGTGGAATTTGTGGAAAGTTCAAAAAGTCTCGTTTGGGTAAAGTTTATGGATTAATGTACAATCTGATGTGGGGTGCTCGCTTACCACACAAAATTTTCTGGGCTCAAGTCGCTGGGGAAGCAAAAAAAGTGGTTTTAAGCGGTGCCGACTTTCGGTCGTTCTTTGGACTTCAAGGTCCCGTAGGTCCTGTCTTGCAAGCTTGTAAGCAAAACTTAAAAAGGGGAACTCGACCATAATCTTCTCGGAGTACATGGCTTTGGTTTTTTTTTTTTACACTGTTGCCTGAAAGCATATTTCTTTGGAGTCAAAGTGAGATATAATAACATTCCATAATAGTGACGTTCCCCAGGACGACGTCATATAAAAATCTTACTTCCTTAGCTTAAAGAACCCTTAAAAGAGGTCGTTTGAAATTAGAGGGTTAATAGAGCAGTCAGCCACCAAGAGTCAGCTTGTAGAATCGTGAAGCCAGGGATTAGGAGCACCTGACTGGGCCCAAGTATCTGACTAGGCGGTGAACTTGCTTGCATCTCAATTGGGCGGACTATTCTTTTGGAAAATTTGAAGACAGTTGGGTTTCTTAGTTATTTTATAAGAGTTCTCCCGACACTATCCCGCCACATAAAGTAAAAATGGTCTTAAACAGCAAAGGGGTTTGTATTACCGAGATTGATCACTCAGAAGTTCATAACGACTAAAAGAGTAAGGATAGAGGTACAATAGTTTCGTAAGTAATAGAGGACAATATCATTAAAACCCATGAATCTGACTTGTAAAGCGAGGACAGCTTGGCGACAGTGAGTAGCTTGACGATTATTCAGTTTAAGAGGCCGAAAAAATAAATGGAAAGGAAACCAGTCACGTGAGCAAAGCCGCTACAGCAAGATGAGTTGTTCTGTATATGTGGGCAGTTAATCAGTGAAAGCAGGTTTAAATCAATTTACTGTGAAGAACTTTGATGCGGGCAACGCTCCATACCACAATCGGCTTGAGGGGAAAGAGGCCTCGGGCGAAAATAAAAGGCATATATTGGCTGAAGGCGACATGCCTGCTTTTAATAATCAGAAGTACAGGGAAGAGAGCCTAGTACCAAGACCGTGAAGCAGTCTCGCTGCAACCACAGGAACCCATGCATCTAGAAATATAATAACAAAGACAAGAGGGATAGACAGTTAGAGTCGTTGCTAAGCTAAAGGCAAGTCAACTTTGCGAATCCAGCTTACTTGCAAAAGTCGGAAAGAGGTAATTCTGGGACTCCACTCTTACGCCACTTGTTGATCCCAGCAATGCGTATCGTATCGGCAGTTGTCTGCAAAAGTGTGCACAACTGAGGAATGGGAGTTACTTTGTGGCACAATATGAGACGAACCCTTAAAACCAACGTGCAACAAAATAGTTTCCCTTAGATGGATAGACGGAGCTGATCCAAACAATCTAGTCTTATGTAACACGATACAATGACCAAGTCAAGGATGAATTTGAAAGACGCGCTGTTCTCGTTGCAATATCAGAGGCCAAATATACTGGCACGGGGTTAGTTAGTAGGTACTCCACGTATCTCGGCTCGCGGAGGACGGTCAGCTCCGCAAATAAACCAAGGGCAGAGAATATGTTGTACGTAGAGTGCGGAAAAATATCCCGTGGTACGGGAAGTATTTATCTAGCAATAGCGTCTGGAAAGACATGGCTCTCATCTAAAGGAATCTTTTCTGAGTACAGACTGAACGGATTTCACGGTTATTTAAATGAAACTTGAAAGAATTTTAGTTGGGGTGACATTTACATATATTGGGTTTCCAGTCATATGGTAAGAAAGGCTCAAGATTGGGAGAGATTAGTGAGTTGTGCATGATCATTCAAGCAGGAAGGGCTCATAGCCAAACGCGATGCTGCAAAGTGTTAAAGAAACGGTTGAGCTACTGTGCTCGTTTTTCTTATTGTAGCAGTGCTTCACACCATCCAATAGGTGCGATCACGCATCATAAATATCGTCTAATGAAAGTCCAAGGAAACATACAGTTTCTATAGGGTTGGAACAAAGAGACATAGGTATAAGAGGCGTTGGTTCCACTTTACAATCGGAAAGGGGGGTGGTGTCATGTTGGACACAATACAAATATTGAGTATGTCTAGTTTGATTCTTGATAAGTAAGAGTTTAACCTTTTGCAGTATCCGTATCGAGATTGTACCAAAGTGACGTGTGTTTCCCTAGAAAGTCGAATTTGTTCTACTGCGAATTTCGGGTATTGGACTAAAATCTTGTGCCCTGGATATCTTTATAGTACATTCGGAGATGACTCTTTATGCCGCTGAGAGGCGGGGCTGGTCATTAGTTGTATGTTAGGATGCCAAAGGTTCTGAGAATATGTTCAGTATTTCATGTCGCTGAGCCTCATATTGTAGCGATATTTTGGATTCATAAGAAAATATGCCGTGGCAGTTCTGAGCGCAGTATTTGTGACAGGCACACATTTTTCTCTACAATTTTTCTCTTAAACTTTGCGACCATATCGGCGACGCGTGGAAAACAAGCGGATGACCAATTGCCTTATAAGTTGGCGTTTTTTTGTCATTGCGCCCCAAGTGAGGCCAGCGAGGGACTTGAGGAATTTGTAAGGGAACTGAACTTGTTGCCGTAAGCTGGGAGCACTGGAGGATGTGAAACGCACCCTTTCCAACCTCCCTTAAATAAGTTGTTGTTGTTGTATTTATTTATTTATATAAATAAGTGGCTCCCAGACTCGTCCGTTTGTAACGCAAATATGCTGATCGGAATCACATGGCATTCCAACAGCATATTCAATAGAAATAAGTGATTGTAATAATGAATTGTACTTAGTAGTTTAAGTTTCAGGCCAAACCAGGCGTAATAATAAATAAGTTAAATTAAATTAAAAACTTAAGGAATAATCGCTGATGCATACTTACAGAAATGTAGGTCTATATCGAACCACATCATGTATTGATGAGGGTCAGACAGTCGGTAGCGAAAAGCTGTTGACGTGGGTATCCAAAAGCACCGAAGTTTGCTTTGTCCATATTGTGTATAAGGTCGCCGAGGAGTTAGTCCATGATAGTGTCAAGTTACACGAGGTGAAAATATGGTGATTATGCCCTTCCCTACTAGTTTAAGGCTTCAGCTATTAAAGGTAGCACAGCTGTCCTCTGTGCGAAGAGGACGAAAATGAACAAAGACAAATTCTGTTTGATCTAACTTAAGTCGATTTTATCAGACTTCTTCATACTTGCAGTCCTGATGCAGTACAATGCCCTTTTAAGTGGCCCTACAAGAAGAAAGTACATAAAATCGATGTCAATTTCGAAGTCAGTAACGAAGCAAGTGGGCAAATATTTCTAAAACAATTTTTTTTAGTTTTACTGCAGGGCCGGACATTCATTTGAAAAGCGGACACATGTGGCTTAATGAGGCAAATATTTTTTTTTATAATTTTCGATACTAAGTCAAGGAAGTCAAGTATAAAAGTTATTAATTCAGAATAAAGTTTTCAATAGCCAAACGAGTGAGAGCCACAAAAAAGATAAGTAGAAAAACTTTCATTCAACTTACTAAAAGAATTATTTCCCCCTACCAATTTAAAATTTATGCCTGCCATAATTTCTTTCAATTAACCTAACGCTTCCTTTGTGAATGTGTGATGTGCCCTTAAACCGTAACCAATCAATCAAAAATAGCTTTTACTGAAATTCTTTTGACGCGTGCCGTTACCGATTGGCTGAGTTCTTTAGAGGCACTTTTTATTGCTTTTATCCGGCACCACTTTAATAAGAACCAATAAATATGAGAGGGCTTTGTTCCTTTATTTGCACGCTTTATTCTTCTTTACAATGCGCTAAAGAAGGATCATTAAAATTTCTGA
This sequence comes from Eurosta solidaginis, assembly GCF_040869045.1. Taxonomy (NCBI): domain Eukaryota; kingdom Metazoa; phylum Arthropoda; class Insecta; order Diptera; family Tephritidae; genus Eurosta; species Eurosta solidaginis. The sequence goes on along the minus strand of NC_090323.1, from coordinate 262,705,756 downwards.
TCCAATCAATAAATTTTTCAATTAAACTCCAAAAACATATGTTTGCAATACAAACAGCCACAGGGGAGACTAATAAAAACTCACCACGGTTAGTGTTAAAAACTGTCACCCGAAGCGTTTCTTGCTTTATTAGGGAGGCAGCACTAAATCAACAAAAGAACTAACAATGCTGCGCATGCGCATACAAAGCGAAATATCAGACACGATCGACGTACGAAAATTTCGGATAAAAGCAGAGCAACAAGACAGAGCCGCCAACAAACCGGCCAAATGTATTGTTAGATGAAGAATTCTTGCGATTGCAATTTGTTTCAATTTAACAATGCTAACAGATGGTAAATTTTGCGAAAAGTTCCAAGCTAAGAATATTTCATTGTCTGCTTTGTTCTTCCAAGAATTTTGACTGGCAAGTTATCGTAACTTTCTTTTGCTTTGTATACTTGTAGTGTTGGAGTTCGTATGCAAACATACGTACATACATATTTACAAACACTTTGGTGCGTTCATACCGTGCCATATTATCCTAATTGGTGTTGCGATAAATCTAAACAAAATTTTATGCAGCCGCTTGTGCAAACGGAAGCCTCATCGCCGTCGTTGGAAGCGTCAGGAATGCAGGTGAATTTAAAAAGGATACCGTAAATTTTATTATGCGCGAGTGTTCTCTATGCCACCAAAGGTGAAGTAGCTACTAAATGCTAAAAGATATGCAATACATTTTTGGGTGCTTAGAATGTAGTTAACCAGGTAAGAAATTTTAATGTCCCTCGTTATTTATTTTGAAATACGCGAAAATGTCGCTTTGAACAAGAAATTAGAAATACATAGATTTAAATGTACATTAGTGTGGAGCAAAGCTTTTTTTACTCATTGCTGTTTTTGAGGAACTTAAGTGAGTGAGTGTGTTAAGAGCCAGTTAATGGTGTCTTAACCATAGCCAGATAAAACAGCTGATCGAACCAACCTTATGGAAATCAATGTAATCGATTAATGGTGTCATACCATAACGCTAAAGCTTTAACCATATCATAACCAACCCATTGCTTTTTGGTTTTACGCCATATCCATAAGCTAAAAATATTTGAGTTGGAGAATTTATTAACTTTTTATACTCAGTTGAGCAGAGCTCACAGAGTATATTAATTTTGATTGGATAACGGTTGGTTGTACATATATAAAGGAATCGAGATAGATATAGACTTCCATATATCAAAATAATCAGGATCGAAAAAAAATTTGATTGAGCCATGTCCGTCCGTCCGTCCGTCCGTCCGTTAGCACGATAACTTGAGTAAATTTTGAGGTATCTTGATGAAATTTGGTATGTAGGTTCCTGAGCTCTCATCTCAGATCGCTATTTAAAATGAACGATATCGGACTATAACCACGCCCACTTTTTCGATATCGAACATTTGGAAAAACAGAAAAAGTGCGATAATTCATTACAAAAGACAGATAAAGCGACGAAACTTGGTAGATGAGTTGAGCTTATGACGCAGAATAGAAAATTAGTAAAATTTTGGACAATGGGCGTGGCACCGCCCACTTTTAAAAGAAGGTAATTTAAAATTTTGCAAGCTGTAATTTGGCAGTCGTTGAAGATATCATGATGAAATTTGGCAGGAACATTACCCCTATTACCATAAGCCCCACGCCCTTTTAAAATACTCATTAACACCTTTCATTTGATACCCATATCGTACAAACATATTCTAAAGTCACCCCTGGCCCACCTTTATGGCGATATCCCGAAAAGGCGAACACCTATAGAACGAAGGCCAACTCTCTTTTAAAAATACTCATTAACACCTTTCATTTGATACCCATATCGTAAAAACAAAGTCTAGAGTCACCCCTGGTCCACCTTTATTGCAATACCTAGAAAAGGCGTCCACCTATAGAACTAAGGCCCACTCCCCTTTAAAATACTCATTAACTCCTTTCGTTTGATACCCATATTGCACATACGAATTCTAGAGTCACCCCTGGTCCACCTTTATGGCGATATCTCGAAAAGGCGTCCACCTATAGAACTAAGCCCCACGCCCTTTTAAAATACTCATTAACACCTTTAATTTGATACCCATATCGTACAAACATATTCTAAAGTCACCCCTGGCCCACCTTTATGGCGATATCTCGAAACGGCGTCCACCTATGGAACTAAGGATTACTCCCTTTTAAAATACTCATTAACACCTTTCTTTTGATACCCATCTTGTACAAACAAATTCTAGGGTCACTCCTGCTCCACCTTTGTGGCGATATCTCGAAACGGCGGCCACCTATGGAACTAAGGATTACTCCCTTTTAAAATACTCATTAACACCTTTCATTTGATACCCATATCGTACAAACGCATTCTAGAGTCAACCCTGATCCACCTTTATGGCTATATCCCTAAATGGCGTCCACCTATAGAACTATGGCCCACTCCCTCATAAAATAATCTTTAATGCCTTTCATTTGATACACATGTCATACAAACACATTCCAGGGTTTCCCTCGGTTCATTTTCCTACATGGTTATTTTCCCTTATGTTGTCACCATAGCTCTCAACTGAGTATGTAATGTTCGGTTACACCCGAACTTAACCTTCCTTACTTTTTGTAGATTTTTTTTATTGTTTTGGATACGTTTTGACTAAGAGACTTATTTTTTGTGGCATATGTTTGTGATTTTTTGCGTTTTCTTCATTTTTATGAAATTTTCACGGTTTTTAGGTTAAGGCATCAATAACTGATGCCAATTTAATATGGAAAAGTAAAAATATGGTTATGACTATGGCGTTATGACTATGTCAACTTTAACTCGGGATTTAAAGTTAAAGTTGGCCTAAATTGGAATTAAGACTTTTTATCTTTCAGCTACAGATTTGTTTGGGAATTTTCCGGCATATTCCAAAGGACCACAAAAATCTGGGCTTCAAAACTCTTTTCCACAATGTGAAATTCTCTTCCGCTCTAATGTTCATACATATGGACCTATTTTAATATAAGATATCTTCTACTTGCAATAGTGAAAAAGTATTATAACTACATACATAAATCTCAATAAATACTGGACCGTATGAGTCGAATAGCTGAGGACTGACATTATCATGCAAATTTTATTTACAACTTCAAAGTCGTTATATTAAATGCAAATCCCTTTTTGACAATGTTGCTATGAAAAAAAAATCCCAACTACAAATCAAATGCAATCACCCGCCCTTTAGGATGTACTGTTAAGGGTTTTAACATATTCAATTTTTTGTGCAAGCATATACCTATTTAAGATTGCTTTTGTTGTTGGGTGAAACTTTTTGTTTGGAAGAGCATTAAACACGTCTTTAAGTAGCCATTAAGATTTGATAAAGTATTTGGACCGTTGTAAGAAATCATTCGGTCATGAAATCATTTTGAAAACTGTCTTTAAAATAAATAATTGAAGTTGAGGTAAAACGGAAGGTTGTGATATCTATACATGTATGTATACAGTGTGTTGAAAAATTATGCGTTTATCATTGAGCAAGTAAATGACTTACAAGATTAGCGAAGGCTGAGCTCTTGCCAAGGGTGTCACTGCCGGCAAACAGTGAATCACCTATTAATTTAGGGAATCTGCGAAAATTCAAATAAGTAGCCCCTTGGTGGGCTTCCAACCAACTATAAAGTAGACGGAAATAACATGTTTTAGAACCACAAACATCTGACGTTGTATGTAATGATGGTACAATACCACGGATACGTGCGGAAGATCTGTCGGTTCAAATATCTAAGTCTTTAAAAATTGCGTGTGGAGATGCCATTCCCAGCAGTCGTGCAAGATAAATCGAGCTCCTGTATATGGTTGGAACGATGAAGTAGCGGAAGAGCGTAGAAAATACCACAAAGCACGCCGGAGGAGACAGAAGGCACACTCATCAACACAGTATCCACATAACAGAAAGTACATCGCTTACAAATGCTATAAAAAGTGCAAGAGAACGTGTTCCAAAGAACTAATGGATAGTACCGATCTTTTTTCTTGCTGATTGGCTTACAGAATGGTGATGGCTAAATTGGAGGGTAGAAATCAGAGCACTGTCATGCCCAATACCAATTGTCAACCTCACCTACGCGGGGGGAATTCTGTTACAAAACTAGGGGTGGGGTGGAAGCGCCTAGAAGGTTTAATGTTTTAATATTAATCGCTCCCGAGATTTTACCTTAATGGTGCTTGTTACGGGAGCGTACCGGATTAATATACGGTAAGGGACCATCATCGATAACACTCCCCAAAACCTTCGAGGAGTGGCTTTACCGTTAATATAACAACAACCTCTCAAAGCGAAAACCTCGAAGGTATGGAAATCACACGAATAACAGAGGAGGAGGTACTGAATGCTACACAAAGAGAGTCCCCAGATCCCGATGGAGTCCCAAATATTGCCCTTAAAACAGCAAAAAGGTTTAGAAAATCAGTATTTAGGATTCCTTCAACAAAGGCGTCTTTCGCCACTTATGGAAACGTCAAAGATTGGTTCTTTTGTTGAAATCTGGTGACATACCGACCAGGCATGTTCGTACAGAACATTTTGTATGTTGGACTCGACAGGAAAGATTCTCGAGCGCAATATTACTGTTGGCAAACCGCTGGAAAGGTGCAGAGCAAACGTTTCTCCATATTGATTGTTGGCCGTAGTTATATATCTCAAATTTCGGTGTATTTTTCATTCGCTAAAACCATCGCTCTACCTTCAGTCTTTGTTGTAGCAGCGCTTTGTTAATTACTGAGGGGAGTTTGAAATCGCATACTAGCGTGCGACACCTGATAACATTTGCCGCAATATTTATGTACCAGGTAGATTATAATAAAAGTCTCTGTGCTAGACATTGTTGAGCTATTTGGCTGGTTGGTTGTTATACTACCCGGATACCAAAGACCCAAGCACAAGTAGCGCATGGGGCTCCATTTTGATGCATATTCTCTTGGAAGCAATTGCTACTATACTAACCATACTAAAGGTTAGTCGGTGCCGTATAATTTGGTGCGTACAATGAACCTGCTGATATGTTTTATAGAGAATTTAGCTACTATCTGAAGTTCCGGAAGTATATAACTGCCCATGTTTATAAACCTAGTGTGAGCTAGAGCTGTTCATTCACACAGGTAGTGCGCAATTGTTTTCTTGCTGCCGCAGCTGTTGCAAATGCTGTTGAAAGGGCCTCTCCATTCTCTCAACAAGCAGGCCGGGCGACCATTGTCCCTTGTATATAGCAGTGATCCTAAAGATTTATTTCCTTGATCTGTTTTGTTGGTCCTAAGTTCTCCGCAATCCGGCCAGGTTTGTTTGGTTATCTTGAAGGTATTCGAAAGTGCCAGTTGGATACCGCTAACTCTATGAATCTACCAGCTGTGATTGATGTACATGGATGATGCATCTCGACCGTTGCTTTCTCTTGTTGTTGTTCTTGCAGCGCTAAATTCACTCCCGGAAATTTTTGAGGAGCGTTATCGATGTTGCCGGCCCTTTGACGTATATAAATCCGGTACGTTCCGCCAGCCCATCCATATCAGGAACGAATAAATATGACACCTTCTTCAAATCACACAATTTTAATAATATGTACACTTTTATCAGACACTGTAGTGAATAGTTAAAAAGAGCGTATATTTTTGTATTCGTTTGTAGGTGTGGCGATGTATAAATATTTATATAAAATCATATAGTCTTTTGCTAAATATGTTATCTGCCTTTAAATGGTCAATAAGCTAAAAAAAAGGACATTTCTTTTTTATTGGCAAGCACATTCACATGAACTTATTTACTTAGATAGATATTTGAGCATGTGTAAAATATGTTTTAGTTCATTTTTGCTTTCCTTTTTTATCTTGTGCGTTGCATTAAGGTCAGAGGGCAAATTAAACGCTGAGCAACAGATGTTATTATCGTTAATACCGTTATAGCGTAATAAATCGCTTATTCTACTGGTTTTTAAGGTTTTTTGTCTTGACGGGGTGAATTCTTTGATATACTTATTTTTTGATATTAATGGCCAGATTATGTATAACGCTGTAACACTTTGCGTCAAAGTCACTCACATTCAATGCCAAACATTTCATTAAGGCACTCAGGTTAACTGTTACTCACTGAAGTGATTGAATGTTCTTATATTATATGAAATTTGGTTCGTACGAGAAAAAATGACTCGCTGCGTTATAAATAATTTGCCCCTAAGAGAGAAATAAGGCATTGTGTATATTATAAGGGAAGCTGGAATTTCTATGAAATTATATTTCCATTAATTTTGAATAATAAGTTTATTAACTTACATAGCGGCTGCCGTGATGTGATGGTAGCGTGCTCCGCCCACCACACCGAAGACCCTGGGTTCACGCCCCGGCCAAAGCAACATCAAAAAATTTTAGAAAAAAGTTTTTTTCAATTAAAAGAAAATTTTTCGAAGCGGGTTCGCCCCTCGGCAGTATTTGGTAAGCACTCCGAGAGTATTTCTGCCATGAACAGCTTCTTAGTGAAAACTCATCTGCCTTGCAGATGCCGTTCGGAGTCAGCATAAAACAAGTAGGTCCCGTTGCGCCATTTTGTGGGAAAAATTAAAAAGGAGCACGACGGAAATTGGAAGAGAAGCTCGGCTTTAACTCTCTTCGGAGATCAGAGAGTATCACGCCTTTCATTTATTTATTTATTTATTTAACCTACAGCTCAAACTCATTCTTTAAATTTGCTCGCTATGATCAACAGCAAAGCTGAGTAAATGCAATTCCATTACGATACAAATTACAATCTTCAGTAATTGGAACAAGTAAGGAAGGCTAAGTTCGGGTGTAACCGAACATTACATACCCAGCTGCCAAATTACAGCTTGCAAAAAAAAAAAAAAAAAAAAAAGGGGGCGGTGCCACGCCCATTGTCTAAAATTTAACTAATTTTCTATTCTGCGTCATAAGGTCAACCCACCGACCAAGTTTCATCGCTTTATCCGTCTTTGGTAATGAATTATCGCATTTTTTCGGTTTTTCGAAATTTGGTTATAGTCTGATTTCGTTCATTTTAAATAGTGATCTGAGATGAGTGCCCAGGAAATTACATCCCAAATTTCATTAAGATACCTCAAAATTTACTCAAGTTATTGTGTTTACGGACAGAAATTGAAAAACGTAATTTCTGCCCAGTACATTCAAAAAGAACTTGAATTTGTTATTGATTACAAGGAAAGGAAAAAGTACTTTCGAATTGCCCATTCCCTTGCTCCAAAGGTTATCGAAAGTTATTGAAAAACCACAAATTATTTCGTGTATAAAAACCCATAATTTTTAATATTTTATCAAGCATTTATTCTTAATGGTAACTGGCGGCAGTTGGAAACACTAGGGCAAATCATTATCTTCACGATTTTCCCAAATAAAGTAAGGGCATCTTTTCCCCTGCTGTCAAAGGCGGGTGTTTATAAAATTACAGCTCACAAGGAGAAAATAAGAAGGCCATTTAAACATAACTTTAATGTGGCGCCCTTACCAAGATCTCCGCAGAGAGAATAGGCCCTTTAAAATCAGTATGCCATATGGAATAGCCATGATGATGTTGTAAAACCTCGGCAAAAAAAAGAATTAGATACCTAACGCATGTGCTAAATTTGGTGCTGACTTCCTTTGACATTCCAGAAAAATTGTACCATACACTGAAAGAAAGAGACTGGTAAAATCAACCGAAATACGGGTCAATTCAACCGAAATTTCTGTCAATTTTTATCCATCGCAACAAGATGTTGAATCAACTGCGCACAAATCGTTGATTCGTAGTTGACCGTTCTAGTAGTCAAATGAACAAAAAAAGTTGTTGCTACAGCTTTGTACGAAAGTATCTATGTTGTCATATAAATAAATAAATGTAAGGCGCGATAACCTCCGAAGAGATTTCAGGCCGAGCTTCTCTTTAAATTTGCGTCGTGCTCCTTTTTAATTTTTATTACAAATTGGCGGGACGGGACCTACTTGTTTTATGCCGATTTCGACCGGCATCTGCAAGGCAGACGAGTTTTTACTGAGAGCTTTTCGTGGCAGAAATACACTCGGAGTGCTTGCCGAACACTGCCGAGGGGCGACCCCGCCTAGGAAAATTTTCTTCTAATTGAAAAAGCTTGTTTCTAAAATTTTGATGTTGCTTTGCCCGGGGTGTGAACCCAGGGTCTTCGGTGTGGTAGGCGGAGCACGCTACCATCACACCACGGTGGCCACCATATACATACGTACAAATGTGAATCCATAAATACGCATGCTTGCTACATATACATACATACATATATACGCACTTACTAATCGAATTTCAATTGGGCGTACATCAAATATGCTGGCACACATTAAACATTATACATGAACATGAAATGGTATATTAACTTTGATCCGATGTTTGTAACGTTGAGAAATATAGAAGATAGACTCACCATTAAGTATACCGAATTGATCAGGGCGACGAACTGCGTTGATATAGCCATGTCCGTCTGTCCGCCCGTCTGTCTGTTTGAACGCAAACTAGTCCCTCAAATTTTGAGATATCTCAATCAAATTTGGCACAAGGATGTATTTTTGTATTATATTAGACATTTGTAGGACCCGGTAGGATCGGACCACTATAACATATATCTCCCATACAACCGAACGTTCAGAATAGACGGTTTTGGTCATTCCTGCCGCAATTAGAAAGTACAAACGTGAAACTCGGTGATATATATTCTAATATATCATAGAAGATATCCTGAAAAAATCACTTTGATCGGAGCTATATATAGTTATATCCCATACAACCGATCGTTCAGATAGAAAGATATTTGGCCATTTCTCCCTTAATTTAGAAAGTATAAACGTAAAACTCGGTGAAATATATTTTAATATATCATAAAAGTTTTTCTGAGAAAATCACTTTGATCGTAGCTATGTATAGTATATATCCCATACAACCGATCGTTCAGATAGAAAGATTTTTGGCATTTCTCCCTTAATATCCAATACAAAAACGTTAAACTTGGTGATACTTATTCTAATATATTATAGAATATTTCCTGAAAAAATCATTTTGATCCAAGCTATATGTATATAAAAAAAAAAAAAATAAATGTAAGGCGCGATAACCTCCGAAGAGATCTAAGGCCGAGCTTCTCTTCCAATTTGCGTCGTGCTCCTCTTGATTTTTTCCTACAAATTGGCCGGACGGGACCTACATGTTTTATGCCGACTCCGAACGGCATCTGCAAGGTAGATGAGTTTTCACTGAGAGCTTTTCATGGCAGAAATACAATCGGAGCGCTTGCCAGACACTGCCGAGGGGCAACCCCGCTTAGAAAAATTTTCTTCTAATTGAAAAATCTTATTTCTAAAATTTTGATGTTGCTTTGCCCGGGAGTTGAACCCAGGGCATACGGTGTGATAGGCGGAGCACGCTACCATCACACCACGGTGGCCGCCAATACTATATGTATATAGTATATACATATCCCATACAACCGATCGTTCAGATAGAGAGATTTTTGGCCATTTCTCCCTTAGTATCCAATATAAAAACGTGAAACTTGGTGATATTTGTTCTAATATATCATAGAAGATTTCCTGTAAAAATCATTTCGATCGGAGCTATTTATAATATACATCCCATACAACCGGTCGTTCAGATAAGGGGGTTTTTTGCCATTTTTTTATTTTATATTTATCTTAAAAATCGTTTAAGTATGTACACCTGTTCACTATATATTTCTTATCTTATACATCCGATTATTTGGAGATTACGAACGGGATAAAATTATTGTTCAGCCCCATTAATGAAAGGTATGAAGCCTTCGGCATAGCCGAAGACAGTCCCGTCCTTACTTGTTTTTTTTTATTAAACGCACTTTCACCACATTTTATCTTTTATAATTTATTCAATTTATAGTTTTGAACTTCGCTTTGCAAATATAAATGAAAATAGTAGGCACAAAACTGAGTCTCAATTCTTTCAGTTGCAGCTCAGATAATTCTCAATTTCTTCTTATTAGGTTCGTTCGCGTGAGTGAAAATTCATAAAAACTTGAACAAAATGTTACTAATTTTGGAAAAATCCTGTTCGTTCAAACATAACTTTTGCAACAAGAGGATAAATAAAGGAAATAGGTTTCCCGGTATCTCATAATTTTTTGCACAGTATATTCAAAAAAGGGTTTTTTCGTTTTGTATTGATAACTGAAAAACTAGTTTTTTGTTTTTTCCCCATTTTGTGTGTTTTTCGATATGGTGGTTTTCTTATTTTGGTGTTTTTTTTTTTTTTTTGAACAAGTGGTACCATCGTCATAAGTACAAAGTAGAGAGCGCAGTGAGCGTAAAATTCTCTTTGAAATTTGCTCATGTATTGACTGTTGATCGCTGTTGAAATGACCAGTGAGACCAGTTGTGTTAACAAAAAAATCAGTTAGATTGATTAGGAATCTGTCAGAATTTTGTTAACTTAAGAGCAACAATTTCTCTTCTGTTGAAATGACTAAACTAATTTGTTCGCCTGACAAAGAACTCGGTCGAATTAACCATAACTCGATCAATTTCACCGAATCTCCGTTAAGTCAAGAACAACAGAACCGATTTGTTGATTTTACTAGCACCATTTCTTTCAGTGTATAAATTCTATTTAGTTTCTACGTATCAGCGCTGCCTTCCACATCGTAGAAGTTACCATTGTTTTTTTCATTTAGTGCGCCTTAACACTTTTATCGACTAAGTCCACCGCCACCTGTTTATGACGTGGACTAAGCCTATGATATATGAATTGGGCGTTCGCTTCCAAAGCGTTATGCTACCGGCTGTAAAACACCCAAAGATTTCAGGTGTGATAATCGAATGTAGATTCAATTCTAATGCACATGCTTCCAAAACTGCATCTTATATATAAAGCCGCAAAATAATCCTCACGTCGCTTGACGTCGCTCATGAAAATAATTGAAAGAAGCATTGATAACAACTAAATAGCAATTTTATAGTCGCTTGTGTGCTATGAGTCGCCAGTCTGGTCACAAGACTTTAGAAACCTTGAACTCAGAACTGCCACGGGTTATTTCCTTACGCCCCGAACACTATGAGGTGTGGTAAATATTCTCCCTATAAAGGATTGCAATGGTATGCTAATGTTCTGCTGAACTGTTACAAACCGGGATACCCCAGACCTGAAAATTATGATCCAATTCTGTTGAAACTGCCCTTGAAGCCCGTTAAGGGACGTCTTACTTTTGTCAATAAGTAAGTGTTCACGCTTGTTAGATGGAGCGAAGCACTGAAAAAAAATCCTTTAGCCTAGCTTCAAAACGAAGAAATTACTCTAGTTTTTTTTTGAGGCACTGATGTGAAACTATATCCTGTGCTGAAAGAAAAAGGAATTAAATAATTTTTTTCAGTTCCTAGTAATTTGGAAATGAGGATTATTTTACGACTAAAGTAATCGAGATTTTAAAAGAGATGTTGGTTGCATAAACAAAGATAGCAAGCCACAGTAATTTATTTCATCTTCCGCAAACATATGAACCTTATTGAAACTATTCTTCCATTACCTAATCATGTAGAGGGATGAAAAGGTTCTTCACACGTAGGATGTTTCAGGGTAACTCTTTTCATGTTTCAGCCCATCCAATTCTATAGGTTAGAAACGGAAAAAATGCAGGATGCATTGTTTTGGGTTCTGATTTCAAAAAATAACCTGTTTTGAAGCCCTGAACAATATTTGCTATGGGCTGGTAATAAACTCTCCAAAACTCTCTCTGAATCCTAACGAGGTCAGTAGTAGGTCTCACTAACTATTCTCTACAGGATTGGAACTGTCGACCTGCTGATTTATGTCAGAGCAAATCTTCAAGCTTTTTCTGTGCTTTTGATACACTGCTGCTGAACGAACAATAGTTTGTTGAAATGGACCCGAAAACTGAATACGCCAATTCGTTTGGCACTTTATGTTCGAACTTTAATTCAAACAGATTTATTATCAGGATAAAACCACAAACGAAGTGGCGTATTTAGATGTTGGTGTCATTTTTTAGCATGTTGAATAGAGAAAGCGAGAATTATCACAGAATATCAAAGTTACCTGAGGAAAAATCATGGGCACTTGAATATAAAGCCCTGATCTGGGGTCGTTGGCAAAAACTTTCAAAATATTTTTTTCTTACCGAAAGCGGAAATCAATACTCCACTTGTATGTGATGTTCCCTGTAGACTTATAGTCCATCTAGTGTAGTTTACTTTTGCTTTGCATTTCAAATTTAAATTGGCTACAGCAATAAGTACCAATTCATATTACAACTCGTAAATTTTATCACTTTTTCGCCTTTTTTCCAGAGGCATCAGGAGGTTGCTAAGTGTTCATGCAATATGTTGCTTAAGATTTAATCGAGATTTCCATTTCTGGGAGGACTAATTGCGGAGAGTTGTAGTGGCAGTATGATATGTTAAGATTTGAACAGGGATCAATATTTTCTAGGGCAATAAAGTTGTTACCCTTTCAGACCACAGACTCCAGACATGCTGAACTTCAAATATGTTCAGCGAAAATTTTCTGTACAAAATCAGTTTTTGGAAAAACACCAAAGTAACTCCATTGCAAGAAAAAGTTCTTATTTTCTTTTATTGCGTAACACATCGATTCATACCAAATTCTCCCGCTATATATATTTTAGAATCACAGTTTGATAAATTAGCTTTTTGTAGTTGGGGACTCCCTTTTTATTGTCATGGTTGGTGCAATCTGGCGGCCACAGTGGCGTGGTGGTAGCGTGCTCCGCCTGTCACACAAAAGATCCGGGGTTCAAGTTCCGGGCAAAACAACATCAAAAACTTAGAAACAAGTTTTCTCAATTCGAAAAATTATTTCCAAGCGTGGTCATCGCTCGCAAGAGATTTGGCAAAAACTCTCAGTGAAAGTTCATTTCCTTTGCAGATGCCATTCGAAGTCGGCGTTAAGTGGTAGGCCCCGTCCCGCAAATTGTAGGAAAAATCAAAAAGAAGCAGGACGTAAATTGAAAGAGAAGCTTGGCCTAAATCTCTTCGCCTTATATTTATTTTATTAAGTTGGTGCAATCTAATTTGTTGTTTTTAATTGCCCTGCTTATTCATAATTGCATTTTTGCATGTTCATATGAGTCAAAGTTCAAGCAGATTATAATAAGTCATAGCATTTATATGTTTGTTGTATTGTATGAGTTGTTGCAACATGGCATGTAATTACAAACAACACGTGTTATTGTCTATGGCGACTGATGTTGTTAATGTGTTCTGCAAATAATGTTAACAGATACTGTTTTACATATACATATATGTATGCATGTATAATAATGTAGATATGTAACTTTATTTAATGGAATTATTATTGCAACTACTAAATGATGTGCGTTTATGTGTAAGTTAACAAAGTTTTTGTTTTTTTTACAAAGTCAGCATAAAATTAACACGAATTTTTTGTCACACGCAGACATAAAACTTCACACACACTCACACACGTACATGCCTTTTTCATTAGGCTGCGTTCCTCATCCTTCCATTCGGCCGATAGGTTGCTCCATCGGTTGTTTGCTCGGTTGATGTGTTGCACAATTGGCATAAACAGTTGTAGTGTCACATCAACACTTTTTCGATTTGAGTTCTCATCGCCGGAAAGTATAATCAGTGCATTCAGCTTCCGTTTTGCCAGCTGTTGCAGTTGCAGCAACTTGTTTGTTTGTACCGGCGACATGCAAATGCATTTTGTTGCTGTTGCTTTTGTCGTTGTTGCTGCCATTGCACCGGAAACATGCAACAATATTGTAGTTGCTTACGGTTGCATGCTGTGCCGTAATATGTGAACAACTGTTGTTTCAACTTACTGACACCAACAATTTTTGTTCCTCGATGCAGCGATTCTGTTGCAATGTGACGCCAATGCGTAAGGTGGTGTAAGAAGCAATTGCTACTCGGCCTACGCCTTGTCAGCGGTATATGTATGCTAATAATAACTGTCATGTTATACCGTTGGTTTGCAAATGCGCGCAAAACATTGCGAAAACATTCTTACTACTGGTTTTACTTCTAATGAAGTCAGATGAATGCTCAAAGTCGGAACTTTTACCGACATAAAACTGAGCAATGTGTATATACAAGTAGCCAGGGGCGGATTAAAGATGGGGCCCACTTAAGGGGAGCAAAATACGATCTTTTTGTTTTTTTAAATAAATAAAAACTGTTATAATTATTTTTATAATTTATTCTCGCAAATATTTTTTCTTTGGTACTTATAAAAATCGCCATATCTATTTTCACTGATAGTTCAAAATCGCCATATCGTCCATCACTAGGATGAACTTCGTCTTTTTGCTGTTTTCGCAAAAATAAACATTAAACAAGTATCGAGTGGTACCCGCTCGACGAACACTAAAACATGCATCGACGTTCGACCGGCTTCTGCGGTAAACCTCCAGGTGCCATTGATGGTGTCTTTGTGATAATCTAAGCAAGTGGGTTCAGATTACAATGAGTAAATGTCATGTCTGAACTCTGAACGTGCTTCCTTATATTATCCTATTCTTAATGAGTGCGTGTATTCTCTTCCATATTACTATTGTATATAAATTTTGAGGTGCAAAATTAAATTATGTTTACGAAAATACGTACGATATATTTATTCGAACTCGTGGGGCCCTCCCGATGCTGGGGCCCAGGGCTATAGCCCCTGCTAGCCCCTCCTTTAATCCGCCCCTACAAGTAGCTAACGGTAATTTTCCAGATTAAATGTGCAGACAGCTTTTTGGCACCTTATTGGTTTCTTATCGGGTTACAGATGTGTTATCGATTTTATATTGAAGGTATATCGCTATTAGTTTTGTAACAAACCGATGAGTCGTTGTTAACAAAGCGATAGCACGCCGGTGGTAAATTGGCAACTTTCTGAAAAAAAAAAATAAAACTTTTCGATAGCAATTCGATATTATTTTCATAGATAGATATTGCGATAGATTTGCGATAATAACATATTGATAACTTTTCGAAAGCAAATTCATAAATGTTTGATAAGAAATCGAAAACTATTGTGCAAAAAATACAAAAATTTTCGATGAAAAATCGATAACATGGCGATAACAATTTACTTACAGTCCAATAACCAATCGATATCTTTTTTAAAACAACGATAAATTTTTTATAACAGTCGATACCTTTTCAAAAACTTATCGATGACAATTATGACACTTCGATAACAAATCGATAGTTCGTCTCTTTCTTGTCGATAACAAACCTATAAATCAATTTTAAGGATGATGTGGACAATATTAGTTGTGCTTACTCCACGGCGATCAATGAAAATTAATAGAACAAATATTTCAGTAAATTAATATATTTTAAGTGGAAAAATTTTAAAATATAATTAATACTTCCTGAGGACGGTGCAAAATAGCACCGAAACATATAGAAGAAAAAAGGAAAAAACTTGTTTTTTGCTCTAAAACCAACGGCCGAAAAGCTCCATAAGACACAAAACCTATAAGAACTTTTCCTTCCCTTGCCTTGCTTTGCTTTGCAGCCTGATTTGACTCAATACACTTACAT
This sequence comes from Eurosta solidaginis, assembly GCF_040869045.1. Lineage (NCBI taxonomy): Eukaryota > Metazoa > Arthropoda > Insecta > Diptera > Tephritidae > Eurosta > Eurosta solidaginis. The sequence goes on along the minus strand of NC_090323.1, from coordinate 262,690,194 downwards.
TCTGTATTCTTCGCACCGTGAGCAAAGGCTTACACATAAAAAATTCAATCAGATGCCATCAAAAATTTAGAAAATCTAAACAGAAAATCAATTGTGAAGAAGTAAATTCTCTTTGAGCAAGACATTTGGAATTTTACATTCAGCTCAGGCTACCGAGCCATTTTAGGACCAGACGTCGCACGGGTGAAGGTAATTAGAAAATTCATACGAGATTTGGAATCTAGTTTTTAAGTAACTTCCCAGTAAGCCAAAGACCTACCGTTTAGAATGTGGCCAAAAATGTTTCACTGGGTGTCGCGCGAAGTTCGAAATGCCATTTGCCAAATGCGTCGTGTTTGAAATGTTTCACTCAAAATTACGGATCAGAATCAAAACCAAAGTGGATTGAAATCCAGGTCTTTCCAGCGCAAAATAAGTAAATATATAAACCAAACATTAAATTATAGGCACGGACTGGAAACAAGATCTCTTCAACCGTCCAGCATTGGCACGGATTATTACCTTCTCATAGTTCATTGGTGTTACATACGGACTTGAGATCAGGTCTCTTCAACAATCCAAACTGCGGAGTGATACGCATTCAAAAAGTAGTGGGAAGATAATAATGATAAAAAAAAACTTAAAAAAATCAAAAATATATTAAAAAAATTTAAAATAAATAAATAAGTTAAAAAGAAATAATAAATAAAAAAATAATAACAATTACAAAAAGACAGAATGAAGGTGCTTTGACTAGAAAAGCGTTGCTAACAAGAGCAAAACTATGGATTGGAGATACATACATATGTCCCCTCCAATCATCCAAAACGTGCGGTACAGGCAAAAATTACCGTATGTAAATATATACATAGAAATTTTTGTAAGTAGATTATTAGATGTTCTGTAGGTGTCAAGTTGACACTGTCAACACAAAAATGTGTTTAGAATCGAAGATATGAAGTGGCATAAACGTATATGGGATCAGCCCAAGCTTATCGAATGCCGTAGGGATTTAAAATACTGGCACAGTGACACCAACAGACGTAGATCCTTATGCTTAATCCATCCGCCGACGGAATACTTGAGACTGTGCCGGGAGAATGGTGCTTAAGCGGTAGGAGGTTTATTGCATTTAAAGTCGCTCCCTGACTTTAAGGGTTTCGATGCTTTCTTCTCTGCAACCAAAAACCCAAAATAACGCAGTAGTGGCAGTTAAAATTAACATTTGTTTACGGCACTTTTGGATTGAATCATTTCACACATTTTGTTTAGTTTAGGTCTTTGCATAACTTACCGGTTTCCTTATTTTGCAATGGCGTGAAAACGAAACTCACATTAGAAAATTCGTTGAGTGAACACTTTTATAGAAGTTTGGGTTTTTTTTTATTATTTTTCGGCTTCAAATTTAGTTGCCTATCTTTGTTAATTATACCTTTCATGAAAATGAAATGGTATATTAATTTCGTCACGAAACCGAAAATTGTAAGTCCTTAAAGGAAAATAGATAGACCCACCATTAAGTATACCGAAATAATCAGGTTGAAGAGCTGAGTTGATTTAGCCATGTCCGTCTGTCCGTCTGTCCGTCTGTCTGTTTGTATGCAAACTAGTCCCTCAATTTTTGAGATATCTTGATAAAATTTGGTGAGCGGGTGTATTTGGGTGTCCGATTAGACATTTGTCGGAACCGACCGGATCGGACCACTATATCATATATCCTCCATACAACCGATTTTTCAGAAAAAGAGGATTTTTGTAATATCTTACCCAATTTAACAGATTGAAGCTTCAAACTTCACCATATACTTTCGTATATTGCACATATTGTTGCCTGAAAAAATTTATGAGATCGGTCGTATATATAGTATATATCCCCCACAACCGATTGTTCAGATAAGGAACTTTTCGTAATTACTGCCCCATTTTAAGAGCTAGAGGCTTCAAATTTCAACGAATAGGTATATAGCATATATTGTTGTCTGAAAAAATCATAAAGATCGGTGGTATATATAGTATATATATGGTGGTATATATAGTATATATATATATATATTTTTGGCAAATTTTAGCGCCATTTTAACAGCTAGAAGCTTCAAATTTCACCGAATACTTACGTATATAGCATATATTGTTGTCTGAAAAAATCATAGAGATCGGTTGTATATATAATATATATCTGATACAACCGATTGTTCAGATAAGAAACTTTTCGCAATTTCTACCCCATTTTAACAGCTATAAGCTTCAAATTTCACCGATTGCTTACGTATATAGCATATATTGTTGTCGGAAAAAATCATAGAGATCGGTTGTATATATAGTATATATCTCATACAACCGATTGTTCAGATAAGAAACTTTTCGCAATTTCTACCCCATTTTACCAGCTATAAGCTTCAAATTTCACCAATTGCTTACGTATATAGCATATATTGTTGTCTGAAAAAATCATAGAGATCGGTTGTATATATAGTATATATCTCATACAACCGATTGTTCAGATAAGAAACTTTTCGCAATTTCTACCCCATTTTAACAGCTAGAAGCTTCAAATTTCACCAAATGCTTACGTATATAGCATATATTGTTGTCTGAAAAAATCATAGAGATCGGTGGTATATATAGTATATATCTCATACAACCGATTGTTCAGATAAGAAACTTTGCGCAATTTCTGCCCCGTTTTAACAGCTAGAAGCTTCAAATTTCACAAAATGCTTACGGATATAGCATATATTGTTGTCTGAAAAAATTATAGATATCGGTGGTATATATATTATATACTTCATACAAACTGTCATTTTTGCCCCTTTTTTACGGCTAGAAGCTTCAAAATTCATCAAATTTCATCAAATAGTTACGTTTACGTCATATATTTTTGAAATACGTGATTCGTAGTCATAGTTTTTACATGCAGACCACAAAAAACGTGAAGCTTTGCATCTTCACACAGATTACCTACCTATTTTTTATTTTATATTTATCTTAAAAATCGTTTAGGTATGTACATCTGTTCACTATATATTTCTTATCTTATACATCCTATTATTTGGAGATTACGAACGGGATAAGATTATTGTTAAGCCCCATTCATGAAAGGTATGAAGTCTTCGGCACAGCCGAAGACAGTCCCGTTCTTACTTGTTTTTCATTGCATTTTATGACAGCTGACATAGCGCTTGTGACTGATAAAGTGGTCGCTGATATTTCTATTACTCATTTACTACTTTCTTTTCTTAGTATCTCTGCTCTTTACATATTCAATTTAACCAAATATGGACAAACAACAACAACTCATTGTAATGCACCTTGCTGTAATTGGCGCGTGTTGCGGTCGATGATTGCGTGAGGTGCTCGTAATTTTGACAAAACTTTTTATACTATTTCTCGAATGTACGATTCTATGACGACTTGTACTCCAACACGAATTCTCATCAAACGTGTGAACATAAAGAAATGAATGAATGAATACCAACTAAGAAACAAAACCTATTTCAAAGTACATAAACTAATATTTAATGCAATTTCCATGAAAAACACTTAACACAGTAATAAAAATGAAAATATGAAGAAAAGAGCATTCCACGGCAGCATAACAATAGCGTTTTGTAGGCAATTTAATTGTTTCTTAGCTGCGCATGCGCAACATCGACCACTACCCAATACCCGCTTTCTGTTTTTATTTTTTTTTTTTGTTTTGCTGCTGCCACTTGACGTTGATGTGTTAATTGCATTGAGAACGCCACTTTCAGCGAATGAGATCTTTGGCATCGATAATGTAATGTAACTTATATATAATTAGTGATAACACGCACAACAACAACAACAACAACAGTAAAAACACTATATTAACACAAATTTACATTTACCTTAATGAGCGACTTTTCTTGGCAATTAAAATTTGTACTAAAACCATTGATATAAATAAACTTTTTATGGCACCAGGTACTCGTACCAACATTTTTATATTTCCTTCAAAGGCAAGTTGTCAGTAGCACTTGAACGTTTTTCGCGAATTGCTGTCAGCAAACTGCGCGCAACTGCAGCAATTTGTAGCGTTTTGAGCTGGTTTATGCGTTTCACTAAGGTACGCCAGTAATATTCTGATATATTTATCCAACATGCATATGTATGTATGTAGGTAAACACCTAGGTATGCTTACATATGTATATAGATTAATTCAACAATTTGTTGCCTGCCTTGGTTGCAACTGCTTTTGCTGCTTTTGGTGGCTGGTTTTGCCACGCACTCTATCAGCTGCCAAACCTCAACGGCTGCTGCGTAACAAATTGTTTAGCTTTAATTGCGTACACGTTGAAAAGGGATCTGCGCTAATTAGAGGTGTTTGCACTTGGCAACTTCCACTACATACATACATACATGCACACCTTCTTCCATGTTTTACACCCATGCGATATGCGAAACAACAAACCCTGATACCCATTTGGCCGATTCATGAGTAAGTTGACGAAGGTCGTTGCCTATATGATATATGTAGCTGATGAGGGCTTCTTGGAAGCCTACAATCTTTTAATCTTTTCTTTCTTCGGCCACTGAAAAGTTTAACGAAATCGGAATAAGCATTTACCGCTGTTGGTAGCTTGATCTGGAATAATGTTCTGGGTGCGATTCCTGGGCAAAACAATATCAAAACTTTAGAAAAAAGTGTTTTCAATTAGAGTAAAGTTTTGCTAAGTGTAGTCGCCCCCCGGAAGTAGTTTGGCAAACACTCCGAGTGTATTTCTGCCAGAAAAAGCTCCTCAGTAAGCTGCTTTGCAGCTGCTATTCGGAGTCGACGGGCACGACGAAGAGAAGCTCGGCCTAAATATGCTGGGATGTATACTGCTCTAAACAATATAGAGAAGATAATAAAACAAAATTGTTTGAGGTCATGCAGTGCGACCTGCAGATCTAATGCGCCCTCTTCTCTTCACAGTTCCTCGTCCAAGCCGCGCACCCTCAGAAAATTGAGTATGGCACTCGATTTCATGAAGTGTATATACTTCCTAGGAGCTTAAATGAGGGGAGTATTTTAAGTCTTCTTTTCGCAATGGCATTGCGGTTGAGACGAATATGCTGTGCAGCCTCGTCTGATTCGTCACAGAACCGATAGATACTGCTTGCACAGATTCTCAGCTTTTACATGTGACATTTGAGTCTGCAATAACCTGAAAGTATCCCTGATAGTATTCTTTATTTACTTTTAGAGAGGTTTATAGTAGCTGTGAATCGTTTGATTCTGTAGCCCCTAAGCAATATCTTTGCGTATCGCCAGTGTTGTTTTTTTATACATACCTCATCCCTAAGTTGTCTGCCTGCTCATTGCCCTTCACACCCCAGGCCTGTGTACCAGCCTGATGTTATTAGGTTATTCAGTTTCTCCATACAGTCAAGTACTAGTGATGATTTTATCTCAGTCGGGGATATTGCCATGAGAGCCGCTTAAGTATACCTAAATATCACGAGGCTTTCGTTTGAGTATTCACGTTGCCGCTTTATTTCTGCATACAGGCTTATGGCGAATATGTGCTCCTGAAATATTTCCGGGCATCGTCCCGTTAGTACAGCCATTTTTGTTTTAGGTCCAAATATTGCTGCTCCAACGCCTTCTAAAGTCTTTGAGCCATCTGCGAACTATAAAGAGTATGGTCCCTGTAGGAATCCTCAAGTTTAGAGGTGTCCCATGTTGCCTTATCTCCCAACTCTACTTTAAACCGATGTTCAAACTTTAGGATCTTTTCAATGTCGTCCTTAAAATATTGCATGAGTGGGAGTTGCTCCGTCAGCCCATCCGCACCTTCTTTAGGGTGCGCCGAAATTTAAGATACAATTTATTTTTGTTAAAAAGCAAAGACTCCTATTTGTCGAATGTGCTTTGTTTAATCAAATCTAATACAGGAAACCATGGAAACACCTTAAATTTAATATTATACAACGAATACAACACTATTGTGAATTTTTTTTTTACCAACTAAATAAAACAAAAATTTTGTCCTTTTTTTTGAGATTTGGTCCTTTTTTCGATGAATATTGGGCCCAAATGAAAACATTGTAATCGTGTTTATAACATAATTAATAATAATGCCAAAAATTGTTTTAGAAAAATAAAACAAGAGGGCGAATTGGATGATATTTATAAATATTGTAACGAATTTAGTGTAATTCCTATTATTTGCAACCTTCTACTAACGTTCGAATCACTAAACTGCTGAATAAATAACTCCACTATTCAATAATGCAAAGTTGCCTTTTTTGAAGTACTTGACAATAACACTTCTACTTCTCGACAGATAGCGTGCTTAAATCAAACTGATTCGTCGCGCCTCAGCTGCTGCTTTTATACTCTTTGGCTTCCTCGTTGACATATTTCTAGGCGTTTCTATTTCTAGAATTTGCTACTTGTTTACCAGCTATAACTACAATGCACGTTATAGTTTCTCATATGCGCGTGTATATGTGAGTGATACTTCCACCGATGATTGCCTACTTTTGGGAGTATCTCAGATATATGCATGTGTTTGTGATGTTCTCTCCGCTGCTTTTATGGACATATGTGTGGACATAATGATTAATTTGTTTACGTACATACAAGTGTGGCAGCTTGCTTTATTGTTGTTGCAGCTTTATTTACTTAGTTTGAGATTAGTGATGTGAGTATCACTCAGTGTCACTAATATTCGTCACAATATATTGGAAGAATCCCTGGTTCCCTGGAATAATGTTCGAAACAAAGCTTTTTTTGGTTTATTTCGGACGTCCGATCTTAGTATTTAATAATTTAATTTAATATTTAATAATTGCTTCAATTAAATGCCTTTTCCTCTCAAGACCTGTCCCATTAGATATGCAGTTCAAGCTTTAAAACTTTTTCAAATATATCTATCATTTACTTATTTAATTTCTAATAACAGCATAAGATATAATAATTATCCTTCTCGCTCCTTAACGAATATCCGTTCTAAAAACCTCCATAACTACTAAATACAATTAAATTACAATCCAACTAAAAGTAGAAGTAATTTGTTGAAAAACATTTCTACTAATCAGCAACAATTTACCCCACTTAGAAAACTCACGCACAATGATGCAAGCAAATAAAACTGCGCCAGTGTTGGAAAGCATTGGAAGAACTCAGTTCAACTCAAGGTGTTAAGTTGACAAAAGGTACACGTGAATTAAACTCCAAATAAAACCTCCTTTCTATGGCTGCAAAAAACATTGCATTAGTACATATAAAAATTTTCATGCAATAGAGCCAATTCGTTTGTTGGCTTAATGCAAACGCAGATTAAGATGTTACACGGCAAAGTGTTGCTTGTCAGTTGAGCGATAAATGCACTATTTAAAGGTTGCGAGCAACAAAAGGTTGAGGAATTTAAAAAACATACCACAAGGTTGCATACAAGATCACACATACTAGTTTACATATAAATATATATTCGATGGATGTGTGTATATATGATAGTATGCAATAGTTTCGAAATACGTTGGTTTAAGTTGAAAAGTTTGCAAATATACAGTGATGTGCAAAAAAGTAGCAATGCAAATTAGTACTATTAGTATAATATAATAATAATTTTGGTGTGATAAAATTTGGAGAAACCTTAGGCCGAGCCCTAACTTAAACCTTAGGCACACGAACCACAATAAGAAAACAACACTTATGAATTTATAATTTTTTTTTTGATTCAGGGGGTTTTTCAACTTAAAAATTGGTTTTACCGATAATTTCTTTTCAAGGGTGGGTTAGCGAAGAAGAATTGGACTCTCCCGTGCTATATTGGGAAAATGAACCAAATAGTTTTAAGCTATGGCATAGATTTTATCGCGGGCTTGGCGACTAAATAAAAAAAAACGGATATTTGTCAAAAAAGGTTCGAAAAGGTTCGAAAAAGGTTCGGTGTTAGCAACAGGCCAAATACATAAAATTGGATCTGTATCATAAATTTAAAGTTAAAGTTTAAGTTAAAGTTAAATTTAAAGTTTAAGTTAAAGTTAAAATTAAAGTTAAAGTTAGAGTTAAAGTTAAAGTGGAAGTTAAAGTGAAAGTTAAAGTTAAATTTAAATATTTATAAATAATATTATGAGTCCGAATATTGAAATAAATATTACACACGTTAGCGATGTTAATGTTAGGCGCTCATTTGTTGGAGATAATTGTGCGTGCTTATGCAAACTTAGAAATGGTCTACACATTGTCATGGTAGCAATTTACATTTCTCCGAATCCAAAATTGGACGAGGTAGAGCATTTTATTCATCGCACTTTACTGGAGTACTCTGAAGAAGGGGCAAAAATGCTTGGGACAAATGGTAATAAATTTCCACTTATCTTGGCCGGCGATTTCAACATCAATTTCGCTGATAAAAAATCAGAGCGGTTGACAAGTTTTCTTTTTGAAAAATTCAATTTGAAAATAAATAATGATCCAAAAGAATCCACAACAAAATATGGGACCACCATTTTCGCGGTATTTTCAAGATATTTAGAGGATATCAAGTCTCAAACATATGTTTCCTATTTCAGTTACCATAAACCTATAATTTCAATTATAAATATTCCTGAATAACCTATGTATATACATATCTTGTAAGATAATAATAAAATTTTTTTAACCAATATTAATTTCTCATTTATTCAATAAAAGTAAAAAAATTGTTTTCTTATCGGTCACCACGCTGAAAAGTGTAACTTGAATTAATATCAAAGACAACAAAATGTTGCATAAATATTATAATTGCATAAGTTGATAATATGCAATAGCTTTACCGTGGCAGTCCCCGAGTGCCACGCGTCCTTTTTATAAAAAAAATTGTGTTTCGCGATGCCATCAGCACACAGCCTATGTGAAGCGTTCTTAGTTTTACTTACCGCAAAAATACTTCTCGAAACTTCAAGGATGTGTTACGAATATGGGCAGACCTTGCCGGATATGAATCTTGTTCGCCCTGTTATTAGCCTTTCTTTATACCAGCCCAGGGGGCCGCTATGGTGTGGTGGTAGCGTGCTTCGCCTATCACACCGAAGTCCGGGTGCAATCCCCGGGCAAAGCAACTTCAAAAATTTAGAAACAAGTTTTTTCAATTAGAAAAATGGTCGCCTAGTTGGCAGTAGTTTTGCAAGCACTTCGAGTGTATTTCTGCCATGAAAAGCTGCTCAGTGAAAGCTCATCTGTCTTGCTTGTCAAGAAATACGTGCAGCATGAATTTGTTGTGTTCGAATTATTCCTCGTTGTCCTTGTAACCGCAAAAGTATACACCGAAGGCTTAAAGGAGTAAAAGGGATATGGCCAGTCCTTTGCCGGATATGAGTGCGATTTATACCAGTACTAGCACCTTCAGGTTTGAGGATTTTATATCTTAACGCCTAAATCCGCTGGTGTACTAAGTGTCGCTTCGCAGATTAGTGTTAAGTCTTTAAAAGTATAAGATACTTTCCCGTGTATCGAATGTAGGTGACTATGACATTATTTTGAGATTCGATGCACTAATAGAGATAATAAAGTGCGAGCTGCAGGAAGAAACGGTTAAGCAAGTTCTGTGTTCGTGTCCTGCGCTCGCTAGGTCAAGGCACCATCTATTAGAGGCAGCAGCGTTGACGGATCTCGAGGCAGCAAATAAGCTAGGTCCTATAAAACTTCCAGTATTTGCTAAAAGGGCGGTGTTATTCTCTAACATAAGTCCTGCCACCTGTTTGGGGCTCTTCCGTTTGGTCGGCAAACAAATTCTGGTAACACTATTGGCACATGCAGTCTATGTGAGGTCTTTATACGTCGGCCAGTTCCTATCAGACCCAGCCATTTGTAGGGCGACCTGCAGAAGCGAGCAGAAAATTATCAGCTGCAGTTTTTATCTTTCATCAGTCAGATGTTTTTTGTTTTCGAGATTTTATGAAAAAACTTCTACGAATTTTGTTGACTGAAACTATACAAACCAATCTCTCAAAACATTTTCGAAAATTAGGGAAACTTTTAAGAAAAATGTCATGTTTTAATTTGGATTTCTCCAAATTTCTTTGAGTAAGCAGTCTTGTATGCCAATCAATTTTAGTCCCTCAAAAATAAACTTATAGGTCTCTCGATTCGCATTAATTTTTGACAATTTTGTTTCCGAATGGTGTTTCAGATTTTCTTTCATAAGAAAAAAAACATGTTTGCTTTGTATGGAGGAAAATCTAAAACACCATCGAAAAACAAAAATTATCAAATATCAACGAGAATTTTGAAAGCCCCATAATTTAAACTTTGCTAGACTGAACTTGATTGGGTGCAACACTGCATACTCAAAATACTTCAGAAAATCCAACTAAAAAATTTAAATTTTCGTAAAATTTTCTCGAATTCTTTCGAAAACGCATTTTGAGATTGGTTTACATAGTTTCAGTTACAAAATTCATTGAAGCCTATATCGAATATGAAAAAGAGGAATTTAACTAATGAAATTTTATAAAAATTGCCACTTAAATTTTTCTGTTCGCTGCTGTAAATATATAAACCACATATATTTCCAACAGAGGATTGACTGGGTACCAAAAAGAGTCCGAATAATCTTTGAAGGGACACAATTAATATTCGGAGCTCATTAAAGTTTCTGACTACTTAAGTTTGGCACAACACTGTAAGAAATATTCATACATGTGAAGAGTTCTTTCAGAATCGCTAGTTAACCCGGCTCACCGATAAACACTTCCTACGTTGACTGGAAATGACAGACATGAGATCGACCAAAATACAATAATAACTGGAGCAACAAATACACCGAGCAACGTCAGTTGATGATAACAAGGAGCGAAAAGCCGCTCCAACAACAAATAACAAACTACTACTGCAATAATGTGAGTAATACAAATAACAAATAAAAGTTTGTGAGTGCCGAGAATGGTAACAACAAACACTTAATACAGTGGAGAGTATCCACTCAAACGCTTATGTGCGATTTCAGGATATGTCTTAGTCAGCCATACAGCCGCCTTATTTTCGAGTTCGCCGAACGCCATCCCTTGCGTTGACTTCTTGGGGTACACACCTTTATTGTCTGCTACAGCTTGTCCCGGCCCGATTCTAGAGTGATAATAATATTGTTATATCACTTATTAGCAATTGCGACAGCGCAGCTCAAAAAACGTGAAGCGGCAAGGAGTTGTGCAAGCGCTGTGCCATATTATTAGGGCTGACAGGTCCCAGTTTGACATGTAAATGACTACATTTTACTGACCGAGTACGTCGAAGTTGCCAACTCGGCTGTGACTATGTGGCCAACTCTCTGCCCATTTGTCTCACTGGCTGCTGTTCGTCTGTTTAACTATGTGTGTGTGTTGATTTTTCGACGAATTTGTTTTGTACGTTTTTAACATTCGTACTACAAATGAGCCACACTTAAGTTTGTGATGGCTAAGTGAAGTTTTGTAAGTTCTGTTTGTTCGTGTTTTTTAGTTGTTTTTTTTTTCGGCCATATAATTTCAACATTGGTTTTGGTTTCAATTTTGTATTGTGTTTTACACGCTGCAATTAGCAATTTTCGCAGCTTCGCTTGTTACGGTTGCTTTGTTTTTGTTGTGGTTGTGGCTCATACTGGCGCTGTTTGTACTGACAGCTCAACATGCGGGAAAACACTTCTGAAAACAAACTAAATTCGCAGACATTTTGATTGACATTTCATTTATAAATACAACAAATTACGTTGCGCAATGGCATAGCGAGAGTGAAAAAAGTGAGGCCCTGCTGAATGGAGAGCATAAGGTATATTGGTCTTATGACTTGTAATACCCTACCTTCGGGTAATATATTCTAACGAAATGCGGGCTTCGATGTAATAGTTAGTCTGTACTGCTGAAGAAGCAATCCAAGTCAGCGGCCATGCTCAATCTTGACTCGCGCACTCTTGGTCCAAGATGCAGTAATCAATTCACTTGGAACCTAGGGTCACAAGAGAAAGTGCGGGAGTCTCAAGGGAGCCACTCCGGTATACTCGGCTTAAAGGCTAACCGTGGTTTGCTGCGTTTGTTTAATATGAGGTGCACCTGCAACCGCTCGTATGTCTTAGAACAAGCAGCTTGGGCTTGTGACAATCCACATAACAATTTGCTTCCAAAGAAGAATATTGTCAGGTCTCGGATGAGATATCTCTTTTCTGCTGACGACCATGGAAAAAGTTTTAAGAACTATGAGGACATGTACCTGTAATGATCTCAACAACTGTATATTTTTTATATCAGTGTAGTCGAACAAATGAGACATCTTTACAGGGATTCAAACAGTCATACGCACGTCCCTTTCACACAAGCCTCTTGCAGTTGGATTGCCCATCATTTCATTTCAAAGAACTTTGAAAAGGGTCTCAAAATTGGTCTAGCCATGGAAGGTCTCTTGTTGCCTGCTCTTTATAATCGTACTAGATGCGCGAAGATTGTGTGGTGGAATAGCATATCGCTCATTTTCCACCGCAGGCGAAGTATTTGTCAAGCTTTTTTCTTAAATTTCCATTTCATCGGTGTGTATTCAAATGGGCAGCATATGAATCTTTGGATTTTCAGTGCAGCAATGCATATGATAATTTTTAACCTAGCATTATGTATATATAGCTGAGGTCCAAGAAGCGTCAACTTAATCGATACAGCAACAAACTTTACAATTGACGAATGTTAACAATTGATTTTTTATACAGCGAACAAGCTATTGCCATCCTACCGGATTTATTCTCGAGGAAGGTAACTCAAGTGATGAGGTAACTTTTTCTGGTGACAGTTTAATTCATGCCGAAAAACTTGATATGAAAAGAGCTTATCAGCCATAAAAGAAATTTCTAAAGTAGTTCGTTTCATCAGCCAAATCACTAACGACGAGGTCTCTGCTAACCCATTAAGAACACAATGATTGGAGGTGGAGGTGACATAAGGTCAACAATTATAAAGTCAATTGGCCTTTTGGCCACTTCAAACGGCCATTAGTTAAATTGGCATTGTGACCACATTCAATGGCCATACTACTACTGTACTATTTGAGAAAAAATTAGTTGACTTTATGACCATGTCAAATAAAATGAATGGCCATAAAATCAATATCGTTGAAATTGTGACCACAAATTTGATGTTGTGACCATTTCATAAGTGGCTGTAAAGTCAATTGACGCTATGGCCGTTGACCGATGGAGTGGTGACCATGATCGGATGTCTTTTAAAGGCGGTCTTACTGTATCCTTTCTATACGAAAATTGTTTCTTATATTTCTCTAAGGCTTTCGAAGTTTTCTTCTTCAGTATATGTACTTTCTCGTATAGGCAGTCTTCCCTTCAGGCTCTCACGCCAACAACGATTGCTTTTTAATTTTGATAACAGAGTCAATTCTAGTTCAATGCACTTAAAAGCTTCTGTGTAAAATCGCATTTTATAATCAATGTTAATCAATAAAATGCGATGCAAAAACGGAAATGCCTTACATTCCACATACCAAATAATTGTATAAATCGCTTACAACATTGCCAAGTGAAAAACAAGTAAGGACGGGACTGTCTTTGGCTGTGCCGAAGACTTCATACCTTTCATGAATGGGGCTCAACAATAATCTTATCCCGTTCGTAATCTCCAAATAATCGGATGTATAAGACAAGAAATATATAGTGAAAAGATGTACACACCTAAACGATTTTTAAGATAAATATAAAATAAAAAATGGCAAAAAAACCCCCTTATCTGGACGATCGGAATGGGATATATATTATATATAGCTCCGATCGAAATGATTTTTACAGGAAATCTTCTATGAAATATTAGAATGTATCACCAAGTTTCACGTTTTTATATTCGAAACTAATGGAGAAATGGTCTAAAATCTTTCTATCTGAACGATTGGTTGTATGTGATATATACTATATATAGCTCCGATCAAAGGGATTTTTTCTGAAAATGTTCTATGATATATTAAAATATATATCACCAAGTTTCACGTTTATACTTTCTAAATTAAGTGAGAAAAGGCCAGAAATCTTTCTATCTGAACGATCGGTTGTATGGCATATATATTATATATAGCTCCGATCGAAAAGATTTTTCCGCGAAATCTTCCATGACGTATTAGAATAAATATGACCAAGTTTAACGTCTTTATATTGGAAATTAAGGGAAAAATTGCCAAAACTCTTTCTATCTGAACGATCGGTTGCATGGGATATATACTATATATAGCTCTGATCAAAGTGATTTTTTCAGGATATCTTCTAAGATATATTAGAATATATATCACCGAGTTTCACGTTTATACTTTCTAAATTGCGGCAGGAATGACCAAAATCGTCTCATCTGAACGACGGTTGTATGGGAGATATATGGTATAGTGGTCCAGTCCTACCGGATCCGACAAATATCTAATATAATATAAAAATACATCCTTGTGCCAAATTTCATTGAGATATCTCAAAATTTGAGGGACTAGTTTTCGTTCAAACAGACAGACGGACGGACAGACGGACATGGCTATATCAACTCAGTTCGTCGCCCTGATCGATTCGGTATACTTAATGGTGAGTCTATCTTCTATATTTCTCAACGTTACAAACATCGGACCAAAGTTAGTATACCATTTCATGTTCAGGAAAGGTATAAAAAGTTGCTTGAAGCAATGAAATCAACGTCTCAGCTGCATACCTTCCCAGTACGCTTTCACGCATATGAATGAATATCTTGTAAGTAAATCCGTGAAATGTTGTGTAATTACATCTGTGCCAGCCTAAATCGTTCATGTAAACATTTATACAAACATATGTTATTGGCGCCAAATGAGCCATGCCACATTTACGTGAAGATTCCGAATGAATTCTACGAAAAATGCATGTCGTACATCTTTATTTAGATTATTCGTTCGATCCGTTTATAGGCAACCCACCAAAGTGGTTTACTCTGTAAGTATCTTGGTAGATATATCTGCAACTCAGGTGGTGATTAATAATTAATTAATTCGTTTTAAGCAAACGTAAGACACTGTCAACTCATTGACAGTTTCATCTGCTGCTTAGGATTCTGTGGACGTTGTGTGTGGTAACCTGCGTAGCAAATGCCATTGAATCGTATCTCATTAGCACTACTAATTAGCTGAAATTCTTGGTTTAAATATTTATCAACATTCAGGATTGGTAAGTCACATTGGATGGTCAGTATATGCTTCATGTTGCAACCTCAGGCAGTCAAATCATTGCTTATTTAAGAAAGCAAATTGCAGAAGTTGGCGTAAAAATCTACCTTTTTTGGCAAACGATATTCACACTTTATCTTAGAATGAGTTGCACTTAATCCTTTTTACATTATTGATTCTTAAATTGATTTCGGAATCCGTGAGAGCACTAATACGGCATCTGCAAGGCAGATGAATTTTCTCCCTGAGAAGCGTTTTATGGCAGAAGTGCATCGGCAAACACCCCGTTTGGAAAGATTTTGATGCTACGTTTACCGGACCCTGAACCCATGAACTTCGGTGTAATAGGCGAGCACGCGCACCGGGATCCAGTTCAAGTTCATCTTGATATAGTTCGTTGCAATCACCATCGAGGCTAGACATTCTCAAACCACCCTCGATCGCATTAGAGTTGCATCCAGGGCTTCACTTGCCGCTTGACTATCGGAGTAGATGTTAAATGCTCTAGCCGTGATAGCACTACATAGTGTCCCATCGGCCGCTTCCCTCCCTTAATCGCAGCTAGCTTGAAAGGTGCTGCAGTGACTCACAGCTTAAACTTACGGCTTACATCGATATCGTGTAAAAAAACCGTCCACCAATTTCTACCCGTCGATCCTCGACCCAATCGTTAACGTGTTAACGATTCCGCTGCCCATATAAGTCTTTTTCTGCCCATTTTGAGGAAATGACTGAGGCGAAGATTGCACCAACCAGCGCTTTCCGTTTGTTCCACCAGACCAGAAACCCGTATAGGAGAATCGACTTGGCTACCATCCAGTAATGCAAGTGTACTTTATTGGCCAACGTTTTCAACACGCGGGGTATTTGTAGCCTTGTCCTCCACATTGGACCTTCAGAATAGGGTTATACTGAAAGGATAGTCCTTTATCGCGAAAAATCCCGAGTCCCTCCGGTACATAAAACCGGCTGCCGTAGTTTATGACTATAAATGCCCGGCGAGCCCCTTTCTCAGTATTCAATACATGAGGATCGCAGTCGAGAAAAGCAGACTTCGCAGGAAGACGCGATTCACTCTGCACATCTTCGGTCTAGATTCTACCTTCGGTTAACCTCTTACTTATTCAGAAGACATATGCAACGAATGTTCTGCATGTAATGTGTGACACAATACACCAACCATCTGTTGTTGTAGTTGTAGGGATAAGGACACTCCCCGAAGTCCTTGGGGAGTGTTATCGATGCTGATGATCCTTTGTCGGATGCAGATACGGTATGTTTCGGTAACAAGCACATTTAAGGTGCTAGCCCGATCATCTTGGGAACGATTTGGTATGATCAAATGAAACCTTTTAGGCCATCCCGCCCCCTCACCCCCTATATACATGAGGAACTTGAGGTCGCCAGAGCCTCGGCTGTTAAAGAAACAGGATTCGCCGCGGGTAGGTGAGGTTGACAATTAGGTTGGAGAAGCTACATATATATTGCGCTGGAAAACCCTTGAAAGGGTTGCGATACACAAACCCTTTGAGCCGCTGTTATATTATAAGCCTCCTAAGCCGCTGGTGTAAACCAACCATCTCTTCAATAACAGTATGGGAGCAACGTCTCTAACACCCATGGCCCTCTGGTCCTGTCTATTGAAACTGCTAGCTTCCTAATATTTGTGAGAGAACACACTTATTGGAAGAACTGATATAAGACGCGGAAGAAGGGGGATATCTTTCTATCCAAAGTTATAAGTAAATATTTAAATCTGTCAGAAAATACTTCCCACATCGAGGGAGTTCCGAAGACTGGGATCTTATTATTCCTCACTAAAATAAGTAGTTCCGGGTTTACATTCACTCCACATGACTCAGCCCACCAAGATTACGGGATAGGCAGAATAACTGAAAAGAGAAAAAGACAGAGAGAGAGAAAAGGAGAAATAGGGGGAATGAAGGAAAGAAATGGGAAGAGCAACCAAAGGAGCGCGAAAGAGAACGAGGCAGAGTGTGAGCAAGAATAAAGCAATATAGAAAAGGAAGCGGTAGATGGAAAGAAATCGACAGAGGCAAATATTTTGTAATGGCTTATATTCCTTTGAGGTATACAGCAGCGAACAGAAAAATAGGACTGGCAATTGATTTTTTACGGATATTATTGTTTTAAGAAAAAGCTTATATGAATTTTGTAACTGAAACTATGCAAACCATTTTTAAAAAACGTTTTCGAAAATAAAGGAAAATGCCAGAAAATTTTGAGTTTTTATTTGAAACTCTTTAATTTTTTTTTCAGTATGCAGGTTTGTAGCCTAAAAATTTGTCAAAAATTAAACCGAATTTTCGACGACCTAAAACTTGTACTTTGTTAGACTAAAATTAATTCGGATGCAGAACTGCATACATACACGAAGTTTGAAAAAAAAAAAAAAATTGCCACTGCTAATTTGCTGTTTCCAGCTGTACATACTTTCTAACAATTGAAAAAAAGAAAAGGAACTCTTTGGCCATACTGGAGACATTCATTTCCTCATGGAGAAGCCACCTCGAACGGTTTTAACTTTTGTTTTCGTAAATAAATTGCCAATGAATTTTTATGAGTATAACGAAAAGAAAACATCGAAAGCTTCGCTATCTGATTTGATAAACGTACACACACAGGCACATACATATATGTATGAATGGATTTGTGTAAATATGTACATGAGCCACGTGTTGCGGCTTTAAGTAACCGGTGCAACTTTGAATTTAGTTGCTGACTGATATTGCCAGTTAAGTTAGTGACATTAGCCAAATGAGCGGGGGAAATAGCGGCAAATGTAATGTCAACATTTTTGACTGACTAAATGACATGAGTGAGTGCGGCATGACGCAACTGAAAGCAAACGCTATTCAGGGTTTATATTAATATATCTACTTCCAAAAGCCACTTTGAAGTTACACGAGACCACTGGGAATAGATATGCGGTTGTATGTGTATGTAGGCGGGATTGCCGTTAGATACATTGAAGGCAAAAGTAAAAGAAGCTCAACGAAGCAGAGCAGAAATTTACTTGCAACAGTCGCTGATATTATCGCCAATGATGATGTTTACTCTAAGCCGTTGGCCACTTTGATGCCATGATGTGCGTTGTTATTGTACCTCCGTAAATACACAGCTACATGTGTATAAGGTTGTTTCTTTTTTATGTTGGTGTATGTGCATTGTCATTGAAACATGAATTTAAAATAATCCTCCAGCGACCGGCAGGCGGCAAGTGTGCAGAGCGCTAATAGTGGGGGTTGCAACTGTTGCCACACGCACTCAACCACAATAAGCAAATGTTTCGTTGTTGATATTGTTGTTGTTGTTGTTGTTTTTAGGGTGACTACTGTTAAAACATAGTGGTGGCAAAAATAGAGATCCTAAAAGATTTGGCTTGCTATTTTCTTGACACCGTAACTATGCATGGTGGTGGTTCCAGGCATTTAGGGAGATCGACACACGAACTGGTTCCAAATTACTTGGTATTCCTATTCTAGTAGAGAAAAATACGGTTAGTATGAATTAGAAAGTTTGTTTGCCTTTGCCAGTCAGATTTACGAAAAACAATTTACAATGTTCATTGATTGGTTAACTCACCCTCATCAAGCGGCTTCCTATTTAGAACGTCGGTAGCGCACTTTACATGTATACCGTTGTGAGCCGGAACTCTTACCCCTACTGTGATGAACGTCGAGCCATTCGAAACCAGCGAGGCTTCAGACAATGTGATTCGCTTTCGTGCGATTTCTTTAGCGTAATGCTGGAGAAGATCATTTTAGCAGCAGAATTAATCCGTGATGGCACAATCTATTATAAGAGCGTACAATTACTGGCGTATGCTGACAAATTGATGCTATTGGCCTTAACAACTCTTTCCAACAAGTGCTACTTTTGAAGAGTAAAGTCCTCTCTTGACAACCAAAAATCACGCTCTACAAGTCGCTAATCATACCTGTCCTTATGTATGGCTCAGAACCATGAACGTTGTTGAGAGGTAGTATCGATTTCTTTAAGCTTGCTCATGGGTTTGTTATGATACAGATGCCGATAAAACTTCAATACAAAATCGTTACCATAAAAAACCAATAAGAAACCAATAAAAAGTTGATGGCTGTGTGAAACCTATAAATGGGCGATAACAAAGGGGTTACTCGACGATAATAATATAACAATAACTTGTCGGTATTGGTTGTTACCGATAAGAAGCCAACGAAGCTCTTCTCAAGAATTTCGAAATTATTTGTGTGTATTATTATGTTAACACATCGAATTTCACTTCCCTCAACTCCTTATTTTGCAGGGTTCCGAGACCGCTATATTGCCTGATGTTACAATAAACTTTCACTATCTCTGGTTGAGTTGGAACATAGCTACAGCATAGTTTCAATTGACATTTTAGTTTTCAACAAGAAAAAGTGTCACACCCCCTGTTAAATCGACAAGTGTGAATATTTTGTAGAAAAAATTGCAAAAATCTGTTGTGAATTAACTAAAACCAAAAAACAGCTAACTTTTGTTTATACTTTTTCCTCGAACTTAACTGGCAGTCCATGCTACAGTTAGAAAATTTCGATAATTTATGGATAAGTAACTAACTGAACAACTAGCTGAACTGTACAAACGGTTGTAAGGCAGTTCCTTTCAATCTAACCTAATGTCATGAAACTAATATATTTGCCGCCACTGTATAGAAATATATACGCTTATACATGTATTCTTATATTTGACTTTAATATAATATTTTCACAATATGCGCACTACCTATGCCTATTACCGTCACTTTGGTGTTCACTGACGTAAGTAAAAGCAAAAAAAAAAAAACACAAAACAAAATCTTGTTTACAATTCTCACGCGTGTGACTTTTAAATGACAGATTAGAGTAGGCAAATGTTTGTTTATGGCTGTTGGCGCTCAATTCGCTATCGAAAATGCAATGCCTTTAATGTCATCGTTTTTTCTTTTCCGTTCAAGTTGATATGTCCTTGCTAGATAACGGTAACAGCGGCTCAAAGGCACGTGACCGACGCGATTAGTGTTTACATTGACTGTTGACGCCCGCCCGTTTACCCTACATACAGGCACACAAACCCTTGTACAAAAGGGAGTAAGATTTCGCTTTTGATCCTAAAGCTCTTTAATATTAAATTATTAGTTTTAATATTTTCATTGCGTTGCATAAAATGCAGCTTACAACACGTGTCGCGGTTTAATTTTTACTAACGATAAAAATGTCACATCACAACGTCGTCGTCGTCGTCATCGTCATCGGCGTCGTTCGTAATGGATTAGAGACAACTGAGAACAGGCTCATCAACGTTATCGAGCAGCAAACGATTCTTCTAACAACGACAATTTGCCTGTCGACTTGTTCGTTTATCTCCCCCATTCGATCGATTGTGCAACAAAAATTTACAACTCAGTTTGTTATGTAAAGTTGTATTTTAATTGTTTTACGACTTATTTTGTCTATGCAGTTGTTTTGTGTTTTAATCAAAAAGGTTACATTTACATACTTATCTACTTATAAACATTACTTTTCAATTAATTGAAAACTCTGCTTGCATCTTTCCTCACTTTTCCCACAAAAAGTCGCTAGCGCCATCTGGCGCTGCTGCTGTTTGTTGGCAGGACTGCGCTACTCACTCCCTTCAGCGTGATTTTCTTAATTTTTCTCGAAGACATGAAATGTCACTTGTCACTCAACAAAGAAAATAAAAAAAAAAACAACAAAGCTACAACAAGCTTCATTTGCACCAGCCTTTGTTTTGTCGCGCGCTCTAGCAAATGAAGATATTGAGATTCGCCAAAATATTTCGTGCCCTGAATCGAGGAATGGGTATAGGGTGTTGCATCAACTTTTGAGGGTTTGCTTTTGTTTTTGTCAATTATGCGCAATATGACGCAAACATTTTTCAGCGTTATTAAAAATTCTTAGCAAATGCTTTGCGGCAGCTGAAAGCCACAAATATCAATATTAGAATTGCTGTAAGATGGGTTTTATAATTTTTTTTGTTGCTTTGGCGGTGAACATGCTTTTGCTTTTTCTTAATCTTTGAAATTAACGGTTGCTCAGGCGTTCTTGTACTTGTTTGCAAAATTTGCAATTGACAATCAGATTTTTGTAATTGACGAAGGTTGATGAATTACTTTCTAAGAGTTATGCATAAGTTTATTAAAATAATTGAGGTAAGCTAAATTTAGCTCATAAATAAATAAATGTAAGGCGCGATAACCTCCGAAGAGATCTAAGGCCGAGCTTCTCTTCCAATTTGCGTCCTGCTCCTCTTGAGTTTTCCCTACAAATTGGCCAGATGGGACCTACATGTTTTATGCCGACTCCGAACGGCATCTGCAAGGCAGATGAGTTTTCACTGAGAGCTTTTCATGGCAGAAATACACCCGGAGCGCTTGCCAAACACTGCCGAGGGGCGACCCCGCTTAGAAAAATTTTCTTCTAATTGAAAAACGAGGGAATACGGTGTGATAGACGGAGCACGCTACCATCACACCACAGTGGCATTTAGCTCATACTCGATTCCAAATAAAGAAGATGAAAGCAAAGATCAAAAGTCAAAAGCGAAGCCAATGCTAAAGCTGGAACCGAAACCGAAGGGCGTGCTATCGATTTGTTAACGCTGTGTTAAAGGTTTGTTATCGACGAGTTATCCGTTGGTTTTTGGTGTGTTATTGACGAGGTTTGGACGAGTTAACGTTTTTTTATCGAAGTGTTATAAGCTCGATTTTTGATCGACGAGTTACGGGGTTTTTATCAAATTATAATCGAAAAAAAAGTTATCAGTTTTCAATTAGTTGTAGATGTGTTTTCGAAATGTTATCGGTTATTTTTCAAAAAGTTATAATTTTATTTTTTAAAATTTATCGGGTTGTTATCGGCGTGTTATAGTTTTTTCAGTTTGAAAATAGTTGTAGATGTGTTTTCGAAATGTTATCGATTATTTATCAATAAGTTATCAATTTATTTTAAAAAATTTATCGAGTTGTTATCGGCGTGTTATCGTTTATATAGCGAAAAGTTTTCGATTTGCTCCACTGCTAACCCATTGTTACGAGTATGGGTTATAGCCGATGTGTGAAATGTTATTGTTGTTGTAGTTGTTGTTGTTGTTGTAACGGTACATCGCCCCGTGACACGCTTTTCCCTTTGGAATCTGATTTCCTTTTCTGTTTGTATTGGGCTTGGCGTTAACTGGGTGTAACTTAAAAAATCAGTTTACCGCCTCTGCTTGGTTGAGAAGTTTTGATGCGTAGAATAATCTGTCCTTAAGGGGCAAATTATGTATGACGCAACGAGTAATTTTTCTCGTGTGAACCAAAGTTCATATCATATAAGAGCATTCATTCACTTCAATGAGTTTCAGAAAACCTGAATGCTTTCATAAAATTTTGGGTATTATATAGTGCTGGCTATGAATGTGAGAGACTGCGACGTATCACGGCGGCGTACATAATCTGGCCCTCAGCATCTTATTTAAGTCACCGAACTATACATACCCAGGTTAGAATGGAGGAGTATAGACAGCAATACGGGAGGAGAGTGGCTCATTATTCATTATTGGGAATGATATTCGAAATTATAAGGTTACGAGTACACCAACGTTTACCAAAGGGCCAGAGATAAAGTAATAAGATATTAGAGGTAGGGCCTCGCGCTAGGTAATATGTTATGGGTATGTGTCTTTTTTTTATCCAAAATAGGACATTTGAAATTGTAATAAGAAGTCATTCCTCTTGAAGATTTATGCCGAGCTTTTCTCTAACTTGTGACGCACTGCTTTTTAAGTTTTGTTTACAAATTTTCGGGACGAGACCTACATGTTTTATGCCGACTTCGAACGACGGCTGCAAGGCGGATGGAATTTTGCTAAACATCATTTTATGTTATACATACATTAGACTGGATCAAAAAAAAAGCTAAAAAAGCTTATATTGACAGGCCCATGGACAACATATTTTTACTTTTGTTAGTTGTAAGTTGGCATCCGATTTTTTAAATTAATATGGATTTATTTTGGTCTTGAGAAGCTCTTTAATAACTTGTAATGTCCTTTTGAGCTCTTAAGTGGTTGTCTTTCAGTTTTGATTGCGTTCACTTAAATTATGATTTTCGTATTACGAAACTAAGAAGAAAGACATTCGGACATTAAATGGAATTATAGCGCTTCGCAAGATGAAGATAATATAATATTTATTCTACAAATCGGAAGCTAGAAACAAGTAACGATAAGAACATTAATTGGGACTGTATTTACAAAATATTAAAAAAAAATGTTCGAGCTCTTCTCAACATAAGTTTCAAATTAAGGGGCGGCATTTTGGTTTTATAGCTGTCAAATGAAATTGTATACTAAATTTGGCACGTATATCAAAATTGTAAGTCCTTGAAGGAGAAGAGTTAGACCCACCAATAAGTATGATCAGGATCACGAGCTGAGTTCAATAAGCCATGTCCGTCTGCCAGTCTGTTTAAAGGCAAACATGTCGCTCAATTTTTGAGATATCCTGATGAAATTTGGTGAGCCGAAATATTTGGGTGTCCGATTAATCATTTGTCGGAACCGAGCGAATCGGACCACTTTGGCATATATCACCCATACAACCGATTTTTCGAAAAAGAGAGTTTTTGTCATTTATTCCTCAGATCGAAGATTGAAATCTTACAGGATATTTAGACATAAGGCATCAAAAATTGTCAAGATCGGTCATGTACATATATAATATTTACCCCATACAATCGATTGCTCAGATAAGAGGTTAACCTAATTTCTTCCTCATTTTAACCGCTTGAAGGTTCAAACTTTTTCAGAGGCTCATAAAATACGGCAAATGATTGTTCATATTGCAGTTTTTTCTCAATTTCTTTCTCATTTTAACAGCTAGAAGTTTGAAGTTTCACAAGATGCTTATATATATGTCATACATTGTTGTCCCGTACAACCGATCGTTCAAATTTTATGAATTTTTGAAATATCAAAATATTTATTAAAGGTATGACAGTCTGTTCTTACTTGTTTTAATTCATATGGGGACCAACGTATTCTAAAATAAAACAGGAAAATATATGCTCAGAGGAGGCTTAATCGATACACTTCTTAATCCTGAGAACAAAAGTTGATATTTTCTGGGCGCTGGACGCAACTACGGAAAACAAATATTTTTCCCACCCTCAAATCAAAATAATTCTTTGAAATTGACATATATAAGTATGTTTCAATGCAAAATCTCACATATTCTAATAAAAGTTTGTATTAGCCTGACAATGAAACAAACCAAAATACAAAATCATTACACTCTTAAAGTATAGCATGAGCCCTTTTCACGGTTATAAGCCAAAATTAAGTAGAAAACGTGTCAAAGTCAAAGCTTAGAATGCATATAAAATGCACACAAATAAATATATATTCACACACACACACACATACAAGTGATAATCAACAATAACCAAAAAAGGGTGTGACAAATAGTAATTGAAACGAGCAACGTTCATTGTTTGAGAAAAAATTCAAATGAACAGCAGAAGAACATTAGGGTGGAAGAGGGTGAGTTGCGTTAAAGCACTATTCCAAAGGGCGATGAAGTTTTATTTAGCACTTTTGGAACACAAAGTTTTCAGAGACAAGTGAAGGTGCTGAGCATTATTTTGTTGGTTTAAGGATTTTCAATTACCACACTGAATGCTGCGGGTTTTGATGTTGCACATTATATTCATGAGCCCCGCCACTGTTGACCGAATTGCGTAAATAAACAATTGGTTGTGGGAACCGGAATATTATACTTAGTTATTAGAAAAATAGTAACTAATAAATGGAAAAGGATATACCCTGTGCATATGTGTTGATATGTATAAAGGATTGTAAATGCAAGTCACTGGTGGGCTTATAATGTTTGCTTAGTATGATGGGTTTTTAAATGAAATTCTTACTTACATACATTTATAAGTTTAAGTTAATATGTGTGTGTGATTATCCTAATTAAGCGTGGGAAGGGCTCTCCTTTCTTTCTCTGAAACGGCACATTTCATATCGCAATGAAAGACCGGTGCTTTGTTTGGCTTTCATTAGGTCAAAATGGCTGACATCAAGAATTGCATCTACCAGTTACGATGGTAATTTGCTGTACGCCATTACACTCACAGAGTCTAGCTCAGTGGTCACCGAAATTGAAATTGTGGCTGTGTTGGTAAGAGTAAAATCATCATAATCGTAGTGGTTCAGCCGTTGATTAACGAGCAAGAAGGCAAAACGTATGCCCGCATGCTTGTTACCACTCAAGAAATAATTCGTAAATATGCTAAAAAATATCATTTTATTCTTTGAGTTAAAAAAAGAAAATATTAAACAAAATGCGTCAATAAACAATAGCCACTTTCAATGGTGCTACTCTGCTTGTACAGCGACTACTAAACAAAGAGAATAATATATATGGATTAAGCGCGAATAATTATTTAACTAGCTGCAACCTCCGCCGACCGCCGTGGTGTGGTGGTAGCGTGCTCCGCCTATCACACTTAAGGACCTGTGTTCAAATCAACATCGAGAATTTAGAAAACAATTTGTTAATTTAGAAAAAGTTTTCTTAGGCCCCTCGGTAATGATTTAGCAAACCATGAAAGGCTTCTCGGCAAGAACTCATCAGCCAGAGCTTGCTAAAGAACGTCCGATATCTTCACATTTTAACCTTTGTGAAAAACATGGAAAAGTCGCGTTTTCGTTGCCCTTTAGAAAATTAAATCCTTTTTTGTATATATGGATTTTGCTGAAATTAAGTAGCGCACTGCCAGAGACTGTTCCACTCAGTCGATCCTCCCGATATCTAACGCCTTCTTGCATCACCATTTCATCCTCTCTTTGATTAGCAGCTCGCCAGACTCTTGAAGTTCTCTCGATGCCCTCGGACTAAATCATATCAAGGAGATATCCTATCCAACTTACTGAAAAGCTCTTCCTGTTCCCAACCACTATCGACCTCTTCTTAATTGGTGCAGCCTTTTCTCCTTGATTCCTTTGCATATCGGGGGTTGCTCTCTTGTCGATCTCCGATGAATCCTTGCCACACGTTCGGCCTCCTAGTCGGTTGGGTATATTAGAGTCCTTTTCTTCTATAACGCACACACCATTATCACTCTTTTTGTTAAAGCTACCCAGCAACTTCTACTTTTACACCGTTGATGTGTCTCTTCATGTTTAAGCTACTTATGAAAGAGCTACGTTACTCTCCGAGGTGCTGCGGTGATGGTTCGTGTACAGCCAAGGATACCCTGGGTTCAAGTAATCCAATCGGAACTGTCCACATAACAGCCTTGAGTAGAGAGATTCGAGCTATAAATCAGCAAACAGTCAAGTGCTATTTCGCTGAGCCCTCGCACCGATGACAGGAAGTCTGTTCTAGCGAGCACTCTTGTTTTTCATTGGTAAACCCACATATTTAACTTGGCATTTTACCATTCGATCTTAGAAAGTTTCAATTTCAATAAAAAATTCATTGTGTCGCTTAAAATGGGATCGACTATAAATCACATTTCGGTCAAAATCAATATAAAGCAATAAAAATTCGATAAAATGCAAAACGACCCGCGTGGACGATATTCCCCAACCCAGTGCTTATCAGCGGAACTACAACAACAGCAACAGTACAATCACATTCTAAATTCAGTTGAATATTGAAATTTCAATTGTTTTAAAAAATGCTAAAATGGGAATGCGATTATAGTATGAAGTACAACAACAAAAACAGCAATGCCAGCAACAATAAATCAATTGATTCCCGCCAGGACAATTGCGCAACAAAACAACAGCAACAACAGTAAGGGCAGTATCATAACTTGTCCACAGCGAGACTATAATCGCAATGGCATGTAAAGGATTTCAAGGATTCAATAAATGAAATTTCTCCTACATTCCCTTTATGAGCATATGTATATGTGTATCTACATATGTATGAGTGTTTTTACATAGTTTTATTTATTTATATCCGCTTGTGTAGCAATGCGATTGTGGAAATGCGCATTTTCTCCAAACACGAGCCAATAAAACTTTGACAAAAATATAGACAGGACACTGAATTGAAAACTCGAGCGATATCAGCACATACACACACACACACACACACACATACAATCGCTCTCGCATATAATATTTAATCGTAGTTCGGTGTGGCATGCAACACAATCGTCCCACTGGAGGGCATTAAATCACAATTTCCTGTAACGGTGGAGCGCCATCTTTGCCAAAATACCGCTAAAATCTGGCGTCCAATGCTGGCGTCAATGGATATTGAAGCATTAAAAAAAAAATAATAATAATAATTTGTGTGTGGGAATCGTGGTTTATGTGTCTAAATCCAATTTCCAAATTATAAACGGTACGAGAATATATATTTTGTTATTGGATTGTTTTGGTGTTCAATAAAAAATATTGTTTTCATCAGCCATTTTCACGAGGGTATTAGTGACGCATAGAGATGTAAGCCGATATTCGGTTGTAAAAGATGAGATGAAACCGGAACCCTGTTTAAAAATGGCAGCGAAAAGCTTTTAATGAACATTGACTGAATTGTAGAAAACCTGAAGAAGTTTGGGCTCTTGCACTACAGCTGCATGACGCAAACGGTTCTAAATATAATAATAAAATAATACCAGACCCGGACCCAAAGAAATATGGACTCGGCTCGAAAATAAAAGCGAAGGTGCTCCTTAACTTTATGGTAAAAACCAAGAAAGAGCAACACGTTTCCAAAACCACATAAGCAAGGGTTCCAGAAGGACAGAAAAATGGCGCAAATTATGCTTCGAAACAAGCTGGAAAAGGGTTTAATAAAAACCTTACTGATTTTCATATTCATAAAAACATATTTGATAAAACACATATGACAAAATTTAGAACATATTCAGTTTGAAGCTTACATTTAGGATGTATCATCCGAACAAACTGATTCGAAGGTAAAGATTAGGAGAAGATAAGATAACTATCCGCATTATCAAATGCCTAATAGTGAAGACGACGTAGCGGAAATTTGAGAAAAATGGTGTTCTCAAACGAAATGGGATCCAATTATCAAATCGAAAATATATTTTTCTTCAATCGAACTCTAATACACTTCTCTAGTGGGATTGTTTTTTATTTAGTATTTACATTGAACTTGTATTAGTTCTCTTATCATTATCGATTCGATTACTACTATAGTTTTCTAACAAATTGCTTGAGTCCAGATTTGACTATTTATCTAACGTTCCAACAAAAATTATCTTAGAAACCGAACACGGAGCCAACCCGAAACATCGACAGAAGCCGATTCCGGCCCAAAACCAAAACCGAAGACTCTAATACAAAAGAAACAGGCTCCAGTACTGAAACTAGAATCTTATCAGGAACCGAAAACGGAACCAAATCCGAAGCCTTGACCGAATTCAAAATGGTATTGAAAATGGCACCGAAAACAAATCTGATCGGAAACCGGAACTGGTGGCGAAACCGGAACCTAAGCCAAATCGCAAACAGGAGAAGGATAGAACACTGAACGGGAACACGAGCCCATTCAGAAACCATAATTGACACCAGAGCTGATAACAAAACCGTAACGTAAAACGCCGTAAAACGAACCGAAACCATAAGTGAAATCGGCACCGAAATCGAAATTGAAACCCTAATCGCACCGCAAATTATGTACATTTTTGATGTGTAATATTAGTGTAAGTGTAAGCGTAGTGTTTGGAAATGTTATGCTATGTGGGGAATATCGAACGTAACTGTAGGGTAATTGAAGGCGTAGTGAAGCTATTGATTTGTCATAGAAAAGTTATAGATATTTTCGGAGTGTTACCAATTCGTAAAGTTAGCTCTTTAAGCTTCGCTGTATTAAAGTTCCTGTATGTTTATACATCGGTCCTTAATGAGTTCTTGGTACTAACGCCCTCTGGGCACAGTAAACTTTTAAGTCTTTGTGATACAACCCCAGCAAAAGGGCTGGACAGGTTTGGAAGACATTTAGAACACGGGGAGATCGTACAATGGAAGGAATTACTGGCTACCAGTTTTTGAAAAGCCCACGCCCGTTAAGAATAGTTACATTTTTGAATCGTTATAAGTAATTCTAAGCAATTGCGAAATTGGTGACATTAATGCACTTTTGAAAGGGAATTAATGCTAATGAAACTAATTCCAAATCCGAAAGAGAATTAATGTCAATTGACTTAAGTACGCTTTAGGACTATTTAACGCCGCCCACCCAAAAAGGAGCTGTGAGTAATAAGCCTATGACTTGCGATGCGGTTGTTAGTCCAAATCTGGCGCTGTGCTGGCCAAATTAAAATTTTTCATTTGCCCTAATCTTCATAATGTCTGAAAAGCGGCGCTGGCAAAAACTTGGAATAAAAAATTTTCTATTCATATTACGATGCGATATTAAGATATTTTTCGAATAAATCGCGCGATTTTTTATTCAAAATTTTCGCCCGCGCCGCTTTTTTTGATTTTAAAAGTAAATGTTAAAAAAAGTTTTAAATCTTATTGTAATAGACAACAAATTTTGAGAATTAAAATTTGTGAGATATTTATTCTAAAGATCGGTGTTGGTGTCGATAACAAGTTTTGACGTTAATTCTCTTTGCAAAACGAATTAATGTCAAATCACAGAAAAAGTTATTCTGACATTAATTCGATTTTGAAAATAAAACTATTGTCAATGACATTGATTCCAGTATGATTCCGACGTTAATTCTCTTTTGGATTTGGAATTAATATCATAGACATTAATTCTCTTTCAAAAGCGTATTTATGTCAATTGACGCTCATTCCATTGACGCTATTGCACGTCACCGCGGAATCAGTTTTATAAATCGGTACGGTTCTGAATCTACTTGACCTAGAACAGTGATATTTGATAGATTTATCACCTCAATTTAGGCCTAATGAAGAATATTTAGCACAATCTATATATCATTTCCTAAATGTTTTCGTGATGATTTCAGCATTGTTCTGTTGGGATCATTTGGGAACTATCTCCTGAATATTTCGGGATCATTCCGCTATTATTCCCGAACTATTAGGGCATTATTTTTTGGCAAAATTTGCAAGTATTTTCAAATTGTATCCTGGATTTTTTGAGATCATTCCAAAATTGTTTTCATGATAAACTCTGGACCTTTTTTGAAAACACTTTGAAGCAATCTTCGGATGGCGATGATTTCAAAACTAATCTCTCGTCACTTTAAGGCTATTTTCTGAATCGTTGGAATCAGTTGGGGAAAATTTCAGGATCAGTTCGACACTATTTCGTTATCATTTTGGGTTGTCTTCGGATTTCTCACGCCTATCATTATGAAGCAATACGGGGGAAAGTGCCACATTTGCCGATGCATAACGGATTGAGGATTTCGATAAATTTTGAAGGGGATACATTTATATCGTATATTGTTGTACCATTTCGGAGAGTACTTTTGGTCTTTCGGCCCAAATAAAAGCAGTTTACTAAAAATGTCGGAGTATCGGATATATTTATATATATATATTTGTATAGTTTTGCATATCCCACTGCATCTTTTATGGTTAAACGTCAGTTAAGAAGAACCTTTTCCCAGATTATGCAGTTAGTTTAGCTACAGAGCTGTTCTAGAGGCAGGTGTTCCCGGTAATATTGTCATCGCCTTAATTATGACCATGCAACACATTCAGCAATAAATTAACAATATGTTACCAAGATGAGTGTTATGTCAATCTCATCAAAAACTCCTACTCCAGAGTTCAAAACAAGTATGTTCAAACAAATGTTTATAACTTTATGAACTTACTTTTTATGCGTCACAATGATCTACACGCACTTTGATCTGTTTTACAAATTTCCGTGACGCATATGGGCGCATCATGTTGAAGAAATGTCAAAACTTGTTCTTCACTTTTACAAGCCCACTCACATTACATTTGTTTAACTAAAAACCAATTAGAAATTTGAGTGTCGAATGCACAAACAAGCTGATCCATTTAACGGTAACAAACACCACCACCACCACCTACTTTCGCTTAGAAAATTGCTTGAATATTTTTATTTTTATACGGGTGGTTGAGTATTTGTTTTTTTTTTTTTTTGTTTACGCTGGAAGTTCACCCACGCTCTATTCGTTTTCCTGTCGGCTTGACTCTGCATCGGATAGTCATGATTTCTTAATGCTTGGAACATGTTTCGTATTTTGTAAATCTGCTTGCTTCATTGACAAGTTGAGCGCAAATGTGATTTTAGCCCATCACTACGTAATCCTTTGACTGTCATCTCATCTCTGCTGACACTCCCACCACGGCATACAAAAACAAAATGCACAATTTAACGTCGCGCTGCGCTACTTTTGTGCAGACATCAAATTCAATTTTATTCTCAATTATGTTGACAGCCGCGTTCAGAGTTGACTTGTTTTTAATGCCTCATAGCGTATGTATGTAAGTCCTGTAGACCTGTCATATATTGCTAATATGTATGTATGTAGATGTGATGATATACAAATGTGTAGGATATGATAGGTATTAATATTATTGAAAATGCCGGGTGTTAATCCTTTAATGCCATTGGCGTTGGCATACGATTACAAGTAAATGTTTTCATGTTTGTCACAATCAACTCTGTTCTTGATTGCATTCTCAGTTGCATTGAAAGTATGTAGATTCTAAATAAATGAGATGAACGAAGTGGCTAATATGATTTTGTATGTTGTATGTTGTAAAGGCGTTTGCGCTTATATACACTTACGGTCAAAAATAAAGCCGAGGAAACTGTTTTCCCTGTTACGGCGTTTCTACAGTCACTACAGCTGCGTAACGAAACTTTTTATACTCAGTTGAGCAGAGCTCACAGAGTATATTAACTTTGATTGGATAACGGTTGGTTCTACAGGTATAAAGGAATCGAGATAGATATAGATTTCCATATATCAAAATCATCAGTATCGAAAAAAAATTTGATTGAGCCATGTCCGTCCGTCCGTCCGTCTGTCCGTTAACACGATAACTTGAGTAAATTTTGAGGTATCTTGATGAAATTTGGTGTGTAGGTTCCTGGGCACTCATCTCAGATCGCTATTTAAAATGAACGATATCGGACTATAACCACGCCCACTTTTTCGATATCGAAAATTTCTAAAACCAGAAAAATGCGACAAATTATTGCCAAAGACAGACAAGGCGATGAAACTTGGCAGGTGTGTTGACCTTATGCCGCAGAATAGAAAATTAGTAAAATTTTGGACAATGGGAGTGGCACCGCCCACTTTTAAAAGAAGGTAATTTAAAAGTTTTGCAAGCTGTAATTTGGCAGTCGTTGAAGATATCACGATTAAATTTGGCAGGAACCTTACTCCTATTACTATATGTAAGCTGAATAAAATTTAGCAATATCGGAGAACGACCACGCCCACTTTAAAATTTTTTTTTTTTAAGTCAAATTTTAACAAAAAATTCAATATCTTTACAGTATATAAGTAAATTATGTCAACATTTGACTCCAGTAATGATATGGTGCAATAAAATACAAAAATAAAAGAAAATTTCAAAATGGGCGTGGCTCGGGCCTTTTTCATTTAATTTGTCTAGGATACTTTTAATGCCATAAGTCGAACTAAAATTTACCAATCCTTGTGCAATTTGGTAGGGGCTTAGATTCTAGGACGATAACTGTTTTCTGTGCCACGCCCAGTTTTTTTACACAGTCGTCCGTCTGGCCTTCCGGTCGGCCGTTAATACGATAACTTGAGCAAAAATTGATATATCTTTACTAAACTCAGTTCACGTACTTATCTGAACTCACTTTGTGGTGGTGTAGAAAATGGACGAAATCCGACTATGACCACGCCCACTTTTTCGATATCGAAAATTACGAAAAATGAAAAAAATGCCATAATTATATACCAAATACGAAAAAAGGGATGAAACATGGTAATTGGATTGGTTTATTGACGCAAAATATAACTTTAGAAAAAAAACTTTATAAAATGGGTGTGACACCTACCATATTAAGTAGAAGTAAATGAAAAAGTTCTGCAGGGCGAAATCAAGGGCTTTGAATCTTGGCAGGAATACCGTTCGTGGTATTACATATATAAATAAATTAGCGGTACCCGACAGATGATGTTCTGGGTCACCCTGGTCCACATTTTGGTCGATATCTCGAAAACGCCTTCACATATACAACTACCACCACTCCCTTTTAAAACCCTCATCAATACGTTTAATTTGATACCCATATCGTACAAACACATTATAGAGTCACCGCTTGTCAACCCTTATGGCGATATCTCGCAAAGGCGTCCAACAATAGAACTAAGGCCCACTCCCTTTTAAAATACTCATTAACACTTTTCATTTGATACCCATATCGTACAAACAAATTCTAGGGTCAGCCCTGGTCCACCTTTATGGCGATATCTTTAAAAGGCGTCCAACAATAGAACTAAGGCCCATTCCCTTTTAAAATACTCATTAAAACTTTTCATTTTATACCCATATCGTACAAACACGTTCCGGGGTTACCCTAGGTTCATTTTCCTACATGGTGATTTTCCCTTATTTTGTCTCCATAGCTCTCAACTGAGTATGTAATGTTCGGTTACACCCGAACTTAGCCTTCCTTACTTGTTAGTTATTGTGGTTAATATCGATAATTCCTTAACTAATTATGTGATATTTCACGACAAGAAAGTTAGAAATTTCCTAGCAGTTTTCGTAAAATCCACTATATTTCATGTAAGTAATAATTTTATGCTTGAAGAAAAAATTAATATAATTGTCTAAAAAGAAGAAATCATGCAAAATATGAAAATCGTCAGCGGAGAACACTATAATGAATTATCCGTAAGGAGATTCTGGACAAAATATATGGAATAGGTGAATTTATTCATAATTAGATGGTCCTTGGCTAAAATAAAACCAGCTTCTTAGCACAAAAATCCTTCCTCCCTACTAAGCTGGTTCTGCGAAAAAAGAAACTGGCCTCGGAGCGACTGGGGACGAGTCATATTCTCCGAATAGCGCAAAATAAATAAATTCAATTAAGTTTTGTAATGCGTGGTTAGCCCCAAAAATACAAAAATATGGATTAACAGCTGCGTTCAGATTACTTTTGCTCGATTAGCCCCCAATTCTTGGTGAGATGCCGTCTTGAATGCTGTCAATGTAGGCGACGGAGTTAGTTTAACTCCCCGTTAACAAAATCTAAGCAACTCACCCGGTGTTTAATGCGTTCCACACCATTATATACGGAGAACCCTTACCTGTTGCCTTAACGCAGTTTTGACTCAATCTTCCTAATTTTTGGGACTTCTACGCATCGCGAACCTTAACTGAATAAAACTTATTTTGCACACATAGGAGAACGTGAATTATGGCCAATCGTTCGCTGTCCAATTTATGTTTTTGTAATACCAGTTAGCGTGCGGGATCGCTTTTTTTTTGGAGGAAAGTGGGTTTTTTTAGCCATGGGTCATCAAATTATTTTTTCTCAAGAGACACTGTGCCGTTGCTATTGTAGTTTTCATGTTTATATTAACCTTCAATTCCGCGGAAGTTTCTGGAGCAGTTTTAAATGTATTCAGAAGAGCCATGATGACGATATTCCTATCAACGCGTACATTGGCCTTTCGTGGTCGTCCACTTTGAAAATGAGAGGATAAAGTCACCTATTTAATATATTTCGTCCATAATCTTTTTAAAAATAACTCATTGTAATGTATTCCGCCTACTAATTATTTCCATATTTTGCGTGATTTGTCCTTTGCAAGCAATTATATTAATTTTTTTCTTCAAGGATAAAACTATTACTTTTATGAAACATTGTTGCTTTTATGCAAACTGCTAGGAAATTTCAAGCTACTTCGCCTTAAGATTCCACCCAATGAGTTAAGGAATTGTCGATGTTAATCACAATAACTAAAAAGTTTGGTTACGTAGCTGTAATGACCGTAGAAACGATGCAACAGGCAACACATTGTCGTCGGCTTTTTTTATGACCGTAAGTGTATTTACATTAGGGTGATCCTTGTAAACACAACAAACGATTTTTTTCAGTCTCACCCCTCCAGGTTAAAAATATTACATATTAATTTTGGTACCGATTGAAGACGGTTAAAGGGTTTGAAACAGGGGTCAAAGTTAAGATTTCTCTATAGAAACTCGAAAAATCAAAATAAAACTTTATTAATTATAATACGCAAGGTCGATAATACTATAGTTGGCAGTTGTTGTTGAGAAGTTATGGCTAAAGAAATGTGATCCTATTGGCTAACTTGATTACACTCTGTTATTTAGTAAAAGCATATATCGGCTACTGTGAAATTGCTATTTTGTCGCCTAAGAACTTTTGGCGGCTATGGCTCAATATAAATATCTACAGTTTAGATTCAACACACATACATTAGGGATTTCCATATACACCAATAGCTTTTGCATAAACTTTCGCTGGCGGCCACCGTGGAGTGATGATAGCGTGCTCCGCCTACCACACCCAAGATCGTGGTTTCACGCCCCGAGCATAGCAACATCAAAATTTTAGAAATACGTTTTTTCAATTAGAAGACAGCGGGGTCGCCCCTCGGAAGTGTTTGACAAGCACTCCGAGCGTATTTCTGCCATGAAAAGCTCTCAGGGAAAGCTCATCTGCCTTGCAGATGCCGTTCGGAGTCGGCATAAAGCAAGTAGGTCCCGTCCCGCCAATTTTTGGGAAAAATTAGAAGGAGTACGATGCGCTGCCTAAAATCACTTCGGAGTTTATGTCGCCATACATTTTTCTTTTCGCTGGAGTTTGTATATATTTCTGTACCATTCGAAAAACTTTGAAAACTTTAAATACATAAATTCTTAAATAACTCTTCGAGTTATCACCCTAATGCAATATATTTTGTGACTTTGGTAGTGTCGCAGTGGCAAGCGGGTACCCCGTACTCGATACTGTAACTCTATCTGAACTCCTTCTGAGTTCTCGTTTTCGAGTCTCATTGCCTTCTTCGAGTGATCTGTTTCGGTTTCTGCGATCACTCAGCTCTGGCCCACTTTTGAATAGAACGCCAGCGGAGTAAGTACTGAGTTATCGATTTCCCTATCGATTTTTTCAACTCTCGAGAAACTTCGAGATCGGCACCTCCTCGCTCCTCGATTGCCACTGAATGCAAGACTAAAAACAAAAACTATAACGAAAATCCAAAATTTATATCTCGCGATTTTTGCTGAATGGAAAAATTTGAACAAATTAAAAATTTCTCCGAAGTATACAAAACGATTTTTAAAGTTTAGTCGAATTCGTGAAAAATTATAATGAGAAATAAATAATTTCTTTGATCCACTATCTCTTTCAAGATTGTCTCCTTTTGGGT
Source organism: Eurosta solidaginis (assembly GCF_040869045.1). Classification (NCBI taxonomy): domain Eukaryota; kingdom Metazoa; phylum Arthropoda; class Insecta; order Diptera; family Tephritidae; genus Eurosta; species Eurosta solidaginis. Next base: position 262,653,725 of record NC_090323.1, on the reverse strand, counting down.
GCCTTTTTAGTTAAAAATTTTCTCTTGACGTATAGAGCATTAAAGCCCTTCATCGACCACCGAAACATCTATTTATATGTCTCTCCAAAAAATCGCGACAGGAAACACTTTACGCGTAAAAATTTTAAATTTGACTATCTAATTCAGAAAAACTTTTTTCAATTTTTCCGTAATCATTTAAATAATTATTGCAAAGCAAAGAAATTTAACCAAAAAATGCCAAAAGATCCTGAGTTTTACTGCATAGTTATATCTCTTTCATCCAGAGTTGTTATCAATCTGGATATCTAGATCGTTAGTGAATTTTAGATGGATTCTAGAAAAGGTAAAAAGTACGAATATTTGTATTTCATAAACCTAAATTTTCATCTTGGAGAATTTGAAGTTTTTTTGTCAAACCTAAGAAATTTACACTTTCGAAAAAAACATTGTTTTATTGGATCACCCTCATTTAAGCACATACATATTACCTTCGTAGCTTATTGACATGTATGATTAGCTGTCAGTGTTCGTTTTCAATTCATAACATGTCAAAGCGTTTATCCGACACTCTTATTCATATAAATGTTTGTGCATGTGTGTATTCGCGGGGGAGGAAAGTCGCTGTTTGGAGGGTCTTAAGTGGACATATGTCCTTAAGGCAATTGATCTTGTATGTTTTGAAAAACTCTACAATTGTTATTCATGTCAAATGGCAGGATATGTCGTAGCACAAATACACACACGCACACATACACACACAAACATACGCACTACTAAATTAATCACTACAATGTATGCCAGAAATACAAAACGAGACATTGTGACCTGTGCCATTAGTTTGACGTCTTGAGTGGCATCTTAATTGATGCCACAATACTTAGCTGCCAGACGACAAACTTATGCATATAGATTTTAAGTTTTTTTTGGAAAAGGTAGACTTTGCCCACATGAGATATTTATCATTTAAGCAGATGTACTAGGAATTTGATAAATTTTTCGGAAACGAGCGCAGAGTTTTATATTTCAATATGAAAATCCACTGAATTTATGTTGATTTCAACTTTAAGAGGTAAATTTCGTTCATCGATGAGCCAAGACTGCATTTAAATTTTGTAGGAGTAGTCCTTTGACCAGGCCTGAATTCCTCGTTAGAGTAATGGATATCCTTTACCGTTTACCTCCCAATCAATTTATGATATACATATGTGTGTACTTTAGTCTTGAAGGGGCTCAATAAAAAACCTATCAAATTTCACAAATGGAAATGCAATCGTTTTTCACATTTTATCTCATTTATAATTGTTAATTAAAAATTTCATTTCATAATCATAATTTCTGAGTAAGTACATATGTAAGTAGGTGGATGTATCACTCCATCATTTCAACCTGCTCGCGTAGGTAATTTGTATTTCTGCGTGCATATGCCGTGTCATCGATGAATGTTTACAATCAACTTCAGTTGTCAACTTGAAAATTGTAATTTTCAACCAACCAACAAACTCATTTCGAGTGAGGAAATAAAAGGAACTGAGTTTGAATTCTCACATAAAAAGTCTAGTAATTTCAATTAAAAGAACTCAAAAATGTAATTCATTTCAGTTGTTGATGACCGCTCACCTCAACCCTTCACCCACTATCCCTACACTATGTAGAAATTAAGGATGTTTGTTTGCAAATACTCTCTTCTTCTTATTAGCTTGGTTTGAGTTCGCCAATTTTGTTGTTGGGTGTTTCTTATTTCATTTACTGCTTGTTTGTAATTAAACAAATGAAATGCAAACAAACTTTGTATTCGAAAATTCATATTTAACTTACTTGTGTACAATTTCCATCGCTTTCAGATTCATACAAATACAAATGCATCTGTGTCCATAGCAACCCCGTCAACAAGAAACAAAAATTTCCAAACAATTTTTGAAAAAATTCTCAATGCTATTTGTAGCGTAGTTCCTTTGAGATGAAATATTCTTAGAAATTGAAAACTCGGTTGGAAAATTTAAACAATTTTAGCACTTTCTTGTGGAGAAGAAAAAAAGGAACCGAAAGAAAAAGAAAGGAATGTAGTAGAAAAAGAAAGAAAAAAGGAGGGTAGAGAAAAGGAAAGATGAGAACTGAAAACCGCAGACGGAACCGAAATCGTACGGTGTTTTATCAATTCGTTATCGAAGTACTAACGGTTTGTTATTGATGAGTTATCGGTTTATTATAGACAGTTATCGTTTGTTGGACAAAGGTATTTTATCGACGAGGTTATGACGAATCATCGATTTGTTATCAAAGTATAAGAAATTTGCTATGGATAACAAAGGTTATTAATGAGTTATCGATTTTTCTTCAATGAGTTATTGGTATGTTGGCGAAAAGTTATTATATTAGTTGATAACATATCAAAGATAATCGACTTGGAATCGAAAATTTATCAATTTGTTATCGAAATGTTATCGATTTATAACAAAAAATTATCGTTTTATAAAAAAAGGTATCGATATGTTATCGATCAATTATCTAAAATGTATCGACTATCTATCGAATAGTAATTGCTATATAACGAAAAAGTTAACGATTTGCTATCGAAAAGTTATCGGCTAGTAATCAGAGTATTAATAATTTGTTACGGCGTATTACAGTTTAAAAAGCTATCGATTTGTTATCGAAAAGCTATCGGTGTGGTATAAAAATGCTATCGATTTGATATCGAAAGGTTATCGATTTCTCATCGGAGTGTTACCAATTTGTTAGCCGCTTGCTCTCGATTTCTTACGACGAATCATCGGCTTGTTATAAATTAGGTACCGATAAAACTTGAAATTAAATTCGATGACACATCCGTAGTCCGTCGATAGCAAGCCGATAAGAAAGCAATAAGAAGCCAACAACAAACCGATTATTTGACGATAGTAATTTGTCATCGAAAATAAGCCGGTCGGTATCGGTTTTTACCGATAAGAAGCTGATGAAGCTCTTCCCAAAAAGCCCAAGATTGTTTTTTACTGGTAAAGTTACCTCTATCAAGGTTGATAGTCACTCCTTTTTTCAATTCAGGCTCTTAAGGAATATCGTCATATTGTTGCATATTTGATTTGAATTTGGTGGCTCTCATTTGAGATTTGCGAATAATGTTTCTTAAATAAAAAATTACCGAATATGTTAACTGGGTTTTGTTCATTAAAACTGAGTACTTGTGTGTTTTTGTGACTTTTTCATTTTTTGGTGAGTGTAGAAAAGTCGATTCACAAAACTTTTTATGTTATTCATATACATAATTTGAATTTGGTAAGTTAATTAAAATGTCTGGTCTTTATTTGCAACGCAGTTGTGGCAAAAGTCAAAATGCCTTTTGAAGAGTTAATTCTGTATTTTCCTTGTTGGGCAGAAGAATGTTAAATTAATTTTAAAATTCAATACATAACATTTTTCGTGGCTCTCACAATACTGCCATGTTATAAAGATTTTAGATATTATCTTATGATTTCAGTCGACTTATAATTATTGAAAATAGTTCGTATATCGGATGCTTGAAGCGTTTTCCAGTATGAAACGCCCCTAAGGTTATTCTTCCGATGAAATATTTATATTTATACTATCGTTGAGAAAATCTTTTTATTTTTATGCATCCAGAACAAATCATCCTCGTTTGTCTATCCAAAGTAAATTTACCACGTCCAATCCAAGATGTAGTTATGTTAGGGGTGAGGTTAGGTTAGGTTAGGATTGCTGCACACAGGTTTTGTGGTACTGTCCAACGGAACGAATTCGAATTAACCTATTTGCTTATTATAATGTAGTAAATTCCCGACTTCCGCAGATCCCATTTCAATTAGGAAGATACGAAGAGCCATTTTTTTTTTAAATCGATGTCTTGTTTTGGCCATAGCAAGGCAAAGTTGAAGGTAAAGCTCCGCCTTTTGTATCCCAACCTCATCCCTGCAATTTTACCAAAACCAGTTGTGAAAGGCCCCATACCTTTGGCAAAGTGTCCATTTCCAATACTGATCCATTATTCCTACCAACAGGATGAGAAAAAGCCAATCTGAGAGTATGATGAAAACAGTTTCAGGATCTGCATAGTGTCTTAGGTTGAACTGACCGGTCAATGAGAATTTCGCATAGACTGAATGTGGTGGTAGTAATAAAAATAAATAAATACAAGGTATGATAACCTTCGGAGAGATTTTAGGCCGAGTGTCACTTCCAAATCGCGTCGTGCTCCTTTTTAATTTTTTGAAGGAAATGGCGGGACGAGACCTACTTGTTTTATGCTTACTCTGAACGCCATCTGTAAGGCAGTTGAATTTTCACTGAGAAGCTTTTCATGGCAGAAATACAATCGGAGTGTTTGCCAAATCACTGCCGAGGGGCGACCGCGCTTAGAAAAGCGTTTTCCTAAATAAAAAAAAAGTTGTTTCTATATTTTCATGTTGCTTTGACCGGGAGTTGAACCCACGACCTTCGGTGTGGTAGGCGGATCAAACTACCACCACACTATGGCGGCCAGAATATTTTTGACGTACCCCAATTAGAAACCAGGACCTATGTTTTAAACTGACGTAGTCCTCTTGACAAATACAAGAAGTTTTCTAGGACCCAGCTAACTTGCTGCCTCGATATCTGCAGCTTTGCCACTCCTGGTTGTTGGAACGGTGAACTCGCGTGCGCAGGACATAAACACAGGACGTGCTTCACCGTTTCTTCCTGCAGCTCGCAGCTGTTACTGACGAGGCCTAACTTATAAACAAGTGATGCCAGAAGTTAATATCCAGTTGTAGTGCCCATTATGAGCCTTGAGTCTTCCCTCTTTAAAGAAATGAGCAACACATGGTCTTATGCTGCTCCAATTGGGAAGGGTCAATTAAAGAGTTAAGTTTCGAGTAGTTTAATCTCTAGTTCTAACAAGGAACAAAAAGCAGATTGTTTAGTAACATTTCATGCACCTCCAAACTTCCCACCGATAAAATGCGCCTCCATCCGCCATTTGTTATTATAATTGTATTTATTTGTTGACTGTAGCCACTTAATTTCGACAATATGCCAATAAAGCATATTGCAAATTAGACAAAACAACAAAAACAATTTAACGTTAACTTGTAGGAATAACAAAATAGCGTCAACAACCAAACAAATTGACAACTAAATGTACGCGAGAATTATTGTGGCAATTGCAAAACATGATTTGGCTTTTTACCCCCCGCTCGCTTATCTCGCAATTGCAGCAGCAGCAGCAGCAACAAACAAAAGTGTTGCAAAATAAAATGATTGTATGAGTAAATTAGTGATAATAATAGCAATATTAAGTGGGAACAACAATAATAGTAACAATAACAAAAATATGTGTATGTATGTGAGTGCGAAGTGTAGAAAATGTTATATTAAACGTAAGTGACTCGTTCATATTTTGAGCGGCGGCGGCGGCTGTAAAATCGCTAATGCGTCTGAATGTCATGTCATGATAGTGTATGTGGTGCAAGCCATATGACGTGGTGGTGGGGGTCATTGTTCAAATGAATGAATTGCATGGATTCGCGTTTTACATTGAGGTCTGATAATGAAGACATTGTCTCTGCAAGAAAACAACGATGGAGTTGAATGTAACCGTAACGGAAGTGAATTTTGTGTTGAACAATAAACTCACTAAATCACATTTCCATCAACATTGTTGCAGTGCCGCCACCAATGCCAAAACCGCAGTCACCATTAGACGACTGACACATCGCCAAAAATTACAAAACGTTGAAATCACAATTATAGCAACAACTATTCATGTGTGTATATACATATGTTTGTATGTATGTAGTTGTAGAAGATGCGCGGCAATGTGACATATGACAACAAATTAAAAATTTGTAATTGTACTACGCAATGCAACATGCAACGTGCAACATGCCATGGCCGTGTGGCAGCCAAATGTGACAACTAATCGCAATATAGCAGTCATGTATTATTGCTATGTTAAATCTACATAGATACGAGTACGAATGTATTGGACCGTTTCCTCAAAACAGGCTCAAAAGAAGAACTGTTAAAATATAAGCACTCGATACTTGTATAAAAATACGACGGAGCGTTAATGCAAGTTAAAAGGGTTAAGTACTAAACCTTTGATCCTCATTTGCCTTAATAAAAAGGTTCGAATCGTTGGGGCATAGAATTAACCTAACTTTGCAAAGCATTTCCATTTCTTTCCATGGCATTGAATGTTTTCTTTTACATATTTCATCTCGATGGCATTGGATGTTTCCTTCCGATGGCATTGGATGTTTTCTTTTGCATATGTCATATCGATGCTATTTCCCGGCCAGTCTTGTGTTGGAATACGACGGAATTCTCGCAGTAAAAGTTGAAATAATATGACATTCGAAAAACTCCAAGTTGAAAAGGCAATATTTTGCACTCATCGGAAAATACGCTGTTCCCCCAACCCTCCAGAGTCGAGCTTTGTTGTAGCTTTGTCCATTCCAATCGTTTTTGTTTCGTTTCAAAAAGGTTTTTCTTGCAGACATATCGGATACTATATCACTGGATACTGGATCACTTAGTTTAGGCATCTCAATTTGTACTAACTCTATTCTGAATTCTGCCGCAGATCCTGACGATCAATTCTATATAGTATTCTATCTGTTCTTGCCTTCGTATACCCTTGCTCTTTAAAGCTAGATCCTTTCTTCCTTTATAGGGTGCAAACACATAAAATTGTTTAACAGTTCTTGAAACTGTTGATGGATTAAATATTTGTTATATGGTTTGAAAGAAGTCTCCTACATTGCTCATTCAATTGTTTAAATTTCACTGGTAGGGAGCCAAAGAATGTCCTTTTTGAATTAAGGCAAAAGAATACCAAAATAATTCGGCATTCGGATGAAAAAAAAAAACATTTAAGAAACAAGTTATAACAAAAAATGGAAAGAACGTGCAAACTATTACAGCTCTATATCTATTTTCTTTAAGGTTGTTTGGAAAAGAAGAGAAGACAAAATTTGAAACCGTCTAATGTATTTTGCTATTTAAGTATGTAAATAGAGGGGTAACATATAAAAGGGGTGAATTGAATTCTGTTAAAAGATGATTAAAAGTTCATTATGCAATGTATTTTAACTTTCCTTTTTTTCAAGCTTCATCAACAGGGCTGCTCAAAATTTTTTTATATGGAAGTGCGAATCACAATACATGTACAAAATTGTATGTGCACTGAAACTTTTTTTGTATTTAAATAAATATATTTAAAAATTTTTAATAGTTTGACGTCGGATAAAGTTGAATATTTGGTTTATTTGCTTAAAATATTACGTCAATAGTTATATCACCAACATACAAGAGCCAATAAATTTAATTATGAAAGTAGCGAAAAATTACATTGACCTCTAGCCTCAAGTTTTGTGGAACATATTCTATATACATATATCGTCGGAATTTGGGTTTGAAAAATCATACTAAAAGTGAATGTAGAGATTTGCGCGAATGTTGCATTGGAAATTGAATTTGAGAACCTTTGAAATGCTTAACTAGAGGGCTCCGCGTGGTTTGGTTTAAATATGTGTTCAAATTTACATACATATTGTAACGAATTTAGTGAAATTCCGCTTATTTCAACCCTTCTGCTAACGTTCGAATCGTTAAACTCTTGAATAAATCACTCCAATATTCAGTATTGCAAACTGGTCTTTATTTAGATTACTTTGTGAGTAGTACAAATATACTTCAATATCACATACTTCACAATCAAACTGAATTACTGATTACTCAGCTTGCGCTGCTTTTATAGTCTCCGTTGCTTCGTTCGCATACTTCTCCTAAGGTCTAGACGTTTCACCTTCTATAACTTTTGTATCTCCTGCTTGGTTAGTTACCAGCTATATAAGTACATGTATACTTGTAGTTTATATCCATATGCGCGCGTATGTGTAAGTAACTATTTCGGCTGATGACAACATCTGTGTATGTGAGATAGCTCTTCGACGCCTTCTACATAAGTGTTGCTAGCTTTAATGTGTACACGTATATAAGAGTGGCTGGTTCATGTTTTTGTTGCTGCGTGATTATTTACTAACAGCTTAGTGATGCTAATATTCGCCACAATATATTAGCAACAGAGACTACTGAGGTGCTGAAATACCATTTGAATTTAATCGAATGTTTAACAAGTAAATGATAGGCATGTCTACTTCACGGTTCCCCCCACTTCCAGTCAAAAAATGTCTCATAACCAAGAAAAATAACATACCGAATTGAAACAAGAATTTCTTTTTGGTTATAGTGTTGAGAAAGAGGAATACTCATATATAGCCGCAGCTCGTTAAAGCTGGTATCAGTTTTTTTCGATTTTATAACTAACAAGTAAATGTGTGTAAGTTCGGGTGTAAGCGCTTATATACTCAGCGTGAGCTTCAATTGCACATTTCATTTCAGATGAATTATTTTTCTATATAACACGTGGCACCGCCCGTTTAAAAAAAATGTCTCCCCATTTCCTCTTACAATAAAACTTGATAAGTGAAATATCATTGATTCAAAACAATTTTTTGCTAAGTTATAGCTTATTATTCTAGTCTACGACCCTTTTAAACTTGTTTTATATCTAAGTTGCCGTGGTCTTTAACCGATCTCGTCCACTTTGACTAGAAATATTTTCTATTTATAGGGAATATCTGTGTACCAAATTTTATTACGATCCGTTAATTTTGCTTAGAGTTATGGCTCCCGAAACATATAAAATTGCTTAGTCATAAAAGGGGAGGTGCCACGCCCATTTTTTAAAATTTGAGTTTTTCCTATTTATTGTTACAAATCCACTTGGGAAATGAGATACCATTGATATAAAGCTCGTTTTTGCAAAGATATAGCTTATTTTATTCGTCCACAGCCACTTTAAAAATCTTTTATATTTCGTTACTTTTTCTTCAAAGCATTCCTTATGGTAAAGGCAACCTCTCTGCCGAATTTTGTTATGATAGGTTTAACGATTTTTGATTTATGATTAATAATATTTGTAAAATTGGTTTTATCACAAGTGGGCGGTGCCACGCCCGTTTTAAAAAATTTTTCAAATTTTTGTCAAGAGTCTCAGTATCAGTCCACACGTCAAATTTCAACATTATAGCTTTATTATTTACTAAATAATCAGGTTTTTTGTGTTTTCCAAAATCTTATATATATAAAAAGTGGGCGTTGTTATCATCCGATTTTGCTCATTTTCAATACCAAACTATTCTCGGTCCAGAAAAGCTCGTATACCAAATTTGATGAATATATCTCAATACTTAGTCAAGTTATCGTGTTAACGGACAGACGGACGGACGGACATGGCTCAATCAATTTTTTTTCGACACTGATGATTTTGATATAGGGAAGTCTATATCTATCTCGATTCCTTTATACCTGTACAACCAACCGTTATCCAATCAAAGTTAATATATTCTGTATGCAAAGCACGCTGAGTATAAAAATCTAGTTATTAACGAACTAATACTTATTTGGCGCTCTAGGTCTAGTTCTGAACCAGAATTTTGTATCACTAATTACTGACTTCCCTTGAGGGCAATTAACTAATATCATATGAAGTTAAGATAGGCTCTTCTTGTTTTGGTACAGTTTTGCTTACAATCTTTGGTCATATGCCCCGTATATTTCAGCTCCGCGGTCAATTATCAATTTTAATTTTAAGATCGCGGGTTCGAATTGAGCTCAAGGCCTAACAATAATTTTTTATCATTATTATTGTTATGATACATTTGGTCTTAATTGAAAAACTTTTTTTAATTAGAATAGAAGAAAGAAAAATTTCTAGACAACTGCCAAAGCTCGTTGTATAGATCCATTTCGGGAACTGCTAAATTCCTTCATCGGCAACGTTTAGGCGCCGCTGCTATAACCATTCAGCTATCACAGCAGTTGTTTGTTTGCTGCCATTATTTCTACTTCTATTCTGGTTCTTGCCAATTGATATTCACAACACTGCGACATCTGTTGCAGAATGGATGTGAAAATTGGACTTTTTTCATGGCAATGAAATTTTTTCTTTCTTCTATTCTAATTTAAAAATTTTTTCAATTAAGAAAAAATTTATCATAACAATAATAATGATAAAAATTATTGTTAGGCCTTGAGCTCGATTCGAACTCGCGATCTTACAAATCAGTAGGCCGATATAACAACAAAAATTGTTAATACATCCCAGAGCACGGGGAAAAAAGTGTCAATAAAATATGACACTATGGCAGCATTACCATCAAACAAGTCCAATTTTCACATCCATTCTGCAACAGATGTCGCAGTGTTGTGAATATCAATTGGCAAGAACAAGAATAGAAGTAGAAATAATGGCGGCAAACAAACAACTGCTGTGATAGCTGAATGGTTATAGCAGCGGCGCCTAAACGTTGCCGATGAAGGAATTTAGCAGTTCCCGAAATGGATCTATACAACGAGCTTTGGCAGTTGTCTAGAAATTTTTCTTTCTTCTAATTAAAAAATTTTTTCAATTAAGAAAAAATGTATCATAACAATAATAATGATAAAAAATTATTGTTAGACCTTGAGCTCGATTCGAACCCGCGATCTTACAAATCAGTAGGCCGATATAACAACAAAAATTGTTATTTTAATTTTATTTATGAATCAATTTTGATAACACATTTTTTTCAGTGCTATAATGCTTTTGAATAATTTTTAGTTGTCAAATTGTTAGTGTAAATTGTTTTATCATACACAAACATGGCGGAACGATACAAGGTGGCGGCATGGGACAGCTTATTATAAACTTTTTTTATTTGATACATTAACTTCCGGTGCAGTACGATTTTGACATTTGTCCATCGAATTTATAAAAACAAAGTACATGGAATTTTTATTTATGTTTGTAGGTATGTCACCATGGTGCCACCTTGTATAGTTCCGCCATGATACACAAGTGTCTGAGTTTCATACGGGAGTGCTTTTTCTTGGCACTTTCATAAGAAATTCAAGCATTTTCATATGATTCGAAATTATATGTGAGGGCATATGGGAGTGCTATGAAATGTTTTTTTTTATATTCAAAGTGTGAATTTGTGCCTATGATTCAGCGCAAAACAAAAACAAAAGTTCTACAAGTGTATAGGGATTGAGCAGCTCTGTTCATTAAATAAGAGATTTTATAAGCTTCAGAAAGCATGTCAGTGGTCATTGATAAACACTCTGCTCCTTGAAGCAAGTCACTATTTTTAGCTAAGTGCAATGCTCGTTTTATTATCACGAGAAAATTAAATGATATTTTTTCTGCAATCGGTTTAAGTACGGTGAGCACTATCTATGCCTTGGTTGTGCTTCGATGCGTGCTACCTAAAATTTATAAACAGCTAAGAAGGAGATCTATAAATTACGTGATAGGGTTTTCTTCCTTTTCTAACCCCCTCCCCCTTGTATGATGCACAGTGACGCTTTTTCAGACCCCGCTTGTATAGAGCGAGACGCTGACCTCGACCCCCTGCCCTCCTAGACTCTTCACGTAATTTATGGGTCGCCCTAGTTTGAAACTACATATACATATTCCTACGTCACATGCCAACTGAAAAATATTACGTAAGAGCGTTTAGTGCTAATGCTTCCCAGTGGCTTAGAACAGCGCACATATTCAAAACTATTAGAATACAGTGTTGCTGGTGTTAGATGTAAAAACTAAACTAAACTAAAAGCCAACAACATACGGCTTTTACTCGAAATGCATGAAATCAGGTCTGGTGATGGTGTTGAAAGATTTAATTCGTAATTTTAAAGAAAAAATATGTTAAGACTTATATTACATTTTCACTGGCCTCAAATGCGTATTTTCTAATGAGTCATTTAAAAGCGTTCACATTAGCCTCATTCGCATCACGGTTCTTAACCTTCCGTGCAAGACACGACTGCGAGAGCAGCAATCCATCATCCATACTATTCCAAGGTAGGACATAGATGTAACTATTCTAGATTGCATAGTCCAGAAGACAATTATAAACACGTAAAATAGATTTTAGTTAGGATTAGGAAAGCCGTAATAAATAAATAAATAATAATAATAATAATAATAATAATAATAATAATAACAATAACAATAATAATAATAATATAATCACGTGTATTTAATTAACGATGCAGCCTCAAGTGAGCTACTTACCGAGTCCCTTAACCCTCTGATTAGCGGTGAATATATTCAACACATCTTAGCGTTGTCGTCTGGCCAGACGAAATTTGACACTTTGAAATTTATCAACAAATATCTGAATTTTGAAGAGAACTCGTCGCACACTGTGATTACCCAGAAATAGGTTTGAATTTTTATTGAAAAATTTTGAAATGAATACGAACTATGAGGTCTTATAGGCTTAAAAATATGTTCGTCTAGCCAGACGACAACGCTAAAATGTGACATAATCAAGCTTGGTACAAAAAAAAAAAAAAAGATAAAATAAAAAGAAAGAAATATCAATTTCGAAATTATTATAAAGACCGGCTCTAAACTTAAAAAGTCACTAAAGCTTTTCATGATCGGTTGGGTAGCAGTAAAGTTATGCACAAAAAATAAAGCCTTCTCGTCTGGCCAGACGCCACAATCTATCGGAGGGTTAAAGTAGCCAACTATGAGTTAGCCGGTTTTAGCAACTGGCATTACAGATATTCATAGTCATACAAAGTGCAGGGTATAGAATGGTATGATTGCCACAAAAAAAAAATAAAAAATAAAGTAAAATGTAAGGCGCGATAACCTCCGAAGAGATTTTAGGCCGAGCTTCTCTTCCAATTTGCGTCGGGCTCCTTTTAATTTATCATAAAAATTGACGGGATGGGACCTACTACCTTTATGCCGACTCCAAACGGCATCTGCAAGGCAGATGAGTTTTAACTGAGAGCTTTTGATGGCAGAAATACACTCGGAGAGCTTGCCAAACACTGCCGAGGGGCGACCCCGCTTAGAAAAATTTTCCTCTAATTGAAAAATCTTGTTTCTCAAATTTTTGATGTTGCTTTGCCCGGAGCGTGAACCCAGGATCCTCGGTGTGGTAGGCGGTACACGCTACCATCACACCACGGCGGCCGCCGTTTGCCGCAAACCCCCTAATATGTATAAACAAGCGTATATTGATGTATTTTTAATATCTCAATCGGGTAGAAAATCTCATCTGTTTTGCTAGATGGTTAGTTACCCATGTTTATCCTTCGTTTATATTTTGTTTTGTCGTATGTTTTCCTTTACATTTTTTTTGTCCTTTTCCGTGTACCGCAGTACATCGATTTTGCTGATGTTGTAGATATTATTTTTTATTTCTCTTTTTCCCTTGTCTATATACATACATAGATACAAACAACATTTTACTGCTCCAATACATTTTCATTGCTTTGCTTTCATTTTTATCCGCAGTTTTCGTTAAAATTTTCATCACGTCAGCAGTTTTCAATGTTTTCGACGCCGCTCCTGTTGTTGCGGTATTGTTATTGTTATTGTTGTTGTTGTTGCTGATGGTGGTTGTGTATCCTGTGTACCCTATACATGGGTATTTTAACCCTGATTTGGGTTGTCCACTGGGGGCCAGGGTGGCTCATCAAATAACCATCGATTGGCAATGGTTGTCTTTGGTTTTCTTTTTACTGGTGCCACCAACAACAATTTACCTGCAAATTTTGGCAGGGTTCACCTGTGTGTATATCCACCATCATAGCTTAGTTGTGCGTCTCACCCTGCTTTCTTTTTTTGATTTTTTTACTGTTTTGTTGCAGCATGGCAGTTTCTATGTTTTTTTTGTAACGGTGTTGCCTCATTCACTACCTGTGCCGTTATTTACGATATTCATTGTTTTCAACTTGTTCTTCTTCATCTTGTTTTACTGTTGATATACCGCAAATATCGACTCAATAGTTGTGCAATATTGCTCGATTTGCACACATACATACACATGTACATGTATAAGATATCTGTTTGTGTTATTGCTTTGCACTTTATCGTGGACAATGGGGTTACAAGTCGCACAGCCATGTTGCATGCAACGTTTATCGCTAACATATCTCCCAATAATATAATGTTTAGCCATTTTACGTCGGCTCTAGATTTGTGGTTTAGGGATCCTCTTTTTTGTTACTCCTCGCATTGCAATTGATTATATAACTTGCGCGCCACCCAAAGCTAGAAAAAGAGCGTTTTTGCTGCACCAAGTATTGCAACATTTCTTTGGGGCGTTGCCTTCTAATACTATTTCACATAATGTTCTGGCATGTATATTTGGTTCGCTAAAAAAAAACCATTATTGTTAACTGCTTTTTTCAACTGATTTTATTTGCTTAAACAAAATATGAATATTTTAATATTTTTGTATTTTTATTTTTGATTTGTTTAATTTGTGATATTGCAACAGTTTTTAGTTTTAATATAAAAACTTTTTCTATAATCCACCATATAAATTAGTTTTAGCATATTAAAATGCCGTCTAAAGTTTTGTTGGCGTATCTAATTTTAAAATTCATAACGGTCTCACACTTTGGCATGCACTTTTTAATAACTTCGTGCGTTGGTTTAATTTGGCCAAATATCAACTCTTATTCCTGCGCGGGTTCATAGTTTTGGTGTACATGTGAGTTGCTTTTTGTACTTTTTCGAAATATGAAACAGGAACACATTTATTTTCAGCGAATGTGCAGAGCGGTATAGTAGACATGCTGATCTGTCAACATCCTTGGATTTATTTATTTTTCACATATGTTATTGCAATTGTCATATTAGAAGAGTCCAAAATATCACGAATAGGCTCATAGCATGTTCCTGGAATATCCAGACCGTTTCAAAGGACGGTAGCGATGTAAAGGTAATTGGTTGTTGTTCTCTTGAAGGCAAATGCTGGCATCGCTGCCAACAGAAAACGAGGAGCATGGATAAGGTAGGAGAATAAAAGGGGCAGGAGGCGGAGCCACACCTAACGAAAACCAAACTAATTCACCAGCGAGAACTGATGGTGAAAGCTTTCAACATTTTTACTATGAAAAACAGATTTACCAAGCTCCTTGGCTGTCTCCTGATGAAAAATGTGAAACGAAGCGATCCCGTCATAGTGGACTACGGGGATTGCACCAGTATTCCAGATACGCATCAGTATTCCAGTCATCCGACCATCAAAAATGGTACTGTTCTATCTCAGCCCAATGGCAACAAACTGTTTGGACATTATTAAAACGCCTTCAGACCAAACGCCACGCCAGATTACAATAAGAGAATTGCAACGTTCCATCATTTTATGAGCTTCAAGACAGATGTAGACTGCACGGAATATACTGTATGTTGCTGCGTCTGAATTTGGGTTTATTATACAGCTTAAAGGGCTTCGCAAATAGACGTTGGTAAATCAGTTCTCTAATGACTGGGAAAACCTTTCAGAGCTATTCGAAATAGTACAATTGCATTGTTTTTTTGCAAGCTATTATAAGGTCGTACAGTTGCTGTCGTATGCTGCTGATATATATATCTTCGGCTTTGCAAAATGCGCCATATGTTATGACTTCTCCATCTTTAATAAAGTGGTGGAGGCATGAAGATATATTTGACGCCATCAAAGAAAGATTCGACGCATTCGCGCCTTTGGGAGCCATACTGTTGGCAGATATTAAATCGAAACTGAGAAGGACCTCGTTTATCTGGGGACCATAAATGTCAGCCTAGAGGTTAACCGGATAATCACATTTGAATCGAAAAGGAAAATCTTTTATCGACGAAGAAAAAACACGGTCAAGAAGACGCTAGACATAATAGTTCTGCTATATGGCTCTGAATCATGGAGGTGTCAACAGAATACACAAACAAAAAAAAAAAAAAAAACAAAAAAATAAGAAAACCAAGTAATGAAGGCTAAGTTCGGGTGTAACCGAACATTGCATACTCAGTTGAGAGCTATGGTGACAAAATAAGGGAAAATAATCATGTAGGAAAATGAACCTAGGGTAACCCTGGAATGTGTTTTTATGGCATGTGTATCAAATGGAAGGTATTAAAGAATAGTTTAAGAGGGAGTGGGCCATAGTTCCATAGGTGCACGCCTTTTCGAGATATCGCCATAAAGGTGGACCAGGGGTGACTCTAGAATGCGTTTGTACAATATGGGTATCAAATAAAAGGTATTAATGAGGGTTTTAAAAGAGAGTGGTGGTAGTTGTATATGTGAAGGCGTTTCGAGATATTGACCAAAATGTGGACCAGTTTGACCCAGAACATCATCTGTCGGGTACCGCTAATTTATTTTTATATGTAATACCACGAACAGTATTCCTGCCAAAATTTCAAGGGCTTTTGATTTCGCCCTGCAGAACTTTTTCATTTTCTTCTACTTAATATGGTAGGTGTCACACCCATTTTACAAAGTTTTTTTCTAAAGTTATATTTTGCGTCAATAAACCAATCCAATTACCATGTTTCATCCCTTTTTTCGTATTTGGTATAGAATTATGGCATTTTTCATTATCCGTTATTTTTGATATCGAAAAAGTGGGCGTGGTCATAGTCGGAATCCGGCCATTGTTTATACCAATACAAAGTGAGTTCAGATAATTATGTGAACTGAGTTTAGTAAAGATATATCGATTTTTGCTCAAGTTATCATGTTAACGGCCGAGCGGAAGGACAGACGGTCGACTGTGTATAAAAACTGGGCGTGGCTTTAACCGATTTCGCCCTTGTTCACAGAAAACAGTTATCGTCCTAGAATCTAATCACCTACCAAATTTCACAAGGATTGGTAAATATTTGTTCGACTTATGGCATTGAAAGTATTGTAGACAAATTAAATGAAAAAGGGCGGAGCCACGCCCATTTTGAAATTTTCTTTCATTTTTGTATTTTGTTGCACTATATCATTAATGGCGTTGAATATTGACATTATTTTCTAATATACTACAAACATATTAAAGTTTTTGTTAAAATTTGACTTAAAAAAAATTTTTTTTAAGTGGTCGTGGTCGCTCTCGGATTTTGATAATTTTTTTTAGTCATACATATAGTAATAGGGGTAACGTTCCTGCCAAATTTCGTGATGATATCTGCAACGACTGCCAAATTACAGCTTGCAAAACTTTTAAATTACCTTCTTTTACAAGTGGGCGGTGCCATGCCCATTGTCCAAGATTTTACTAGTTTTCTATTCTGCGTCTAAAGGTCAACACACTTACCAAGTTTCATCGCTTTGTCCCTCTTTGTTAATGAATTATCGCACTTTTTCGGTTTTTCGAAATTTTCGATATCGAAAAAGTGGGCGTGGTTATAGTGCGATATCGTTCATTTTAAATAGCGATCTGAGATGAGTGCCCAGGAACCTACATACCAAATTTCATCAATATACCTCAAAATTTACTCAAGTTAAAGTGTTAACGGACGGACGGACGGACGGACGGACATGGCTCAATCAAATTTTTTTTCGATACTGATGATTTTGATATATCGAAGTCTATATCTATCTCGATTCCTTTATACCTGTACAACCAACCGTTATCCAATTAAAGTTATTATACTCTGTGAGCTCTGCTCAACTGAGCATAAAAACTACGCTTTGATTTGACATATCAGCTCCGGCGGCGATAGGCGCTGCCTTAAAGATTTCAAAGACCATTTACGAACTTTACGACCATTTTTACCACTTTTACAGGGAAGGGTGTCATTATTACGTTTTATAATTTGGAAAATCCCGTTATATTGAAAAATCAGATTTAGAAAAGACAATTATTTCAACATTGCCTTTATATCTAGCCTTTATCATTGATCAACCTTGGTATCATTAAATTAGTATCCGAAGTTATATTTTTAAATTACATTAATTAAATAGCTCAAATTAAGTACACCCCTAACATCAGGTTCATTCAAAAGATATAAAGATACACTAAGCGGAAAGTTGGGCCCCTCGCGGCCCCAGTTGAAGCAAACCCAACGAAAGTTGTTCGCAAAAGGATAAAGTTCGAAGCTGCTTCTCAATACCTACAATACAAACAGAACAACAGAACGTAAATGAAGCAATTTTTGTAATAGTTTTGAAAGCAACAACAGCGTGAATGAATATTTGTTGCAACAATACTACATAACAATTGTAACGGCGACAAATGCTCCAAACGAATAACAATAAAACAAACTGACAGCCAACATTCGCAACATTATTATTAAAAGCATTTTGTATATTGAGAACAATAACAACAACAACAACTACATACGCAAATACTTCTTAAGAACATTGGCAATTGGCTCTACACAAAAATATAAAAACAGTCAATCCAAGTCAAAACGAAACATAAATTTTTTTAATAGAATTGTCTACTTGAGTTTAAAAAATAGGCAAAAAATAAATAAAAATAAAATAAAATAAAATAAATAAAAATAAGATAAAATAAACAAAATAAAATAAAATAAAATAGACAAAATAAAATAAACAAAATAAAATAAAATAAAATATAAAATAGAATAAAAGACAATAAAAAAAATAAATTTAAAAGAAATAAAAAAAAGGTAAGACAAAATTAAATGTAAAGGAATAAAATGACACAAAAAAATAATAAATGAAATAAGTTACAAAAACAAGTAAAATAAAATAAAATACTATAAATAAAAGTAGAATAAAATAAAAAAAATATTTTAAAACAAGAAAGAAAGTCTAAGTTCGGGTAACACCGAACATTGAATAAGGTTTGCTCTGTGTGGATAAAAGTGTTATAAGGCTGCGAAATAATCTCGCAGGTCACGTCCATTTTAAAAATGTGTTTAAGTTCTATTGTTAGCTCAACGATATCACTACTGTTATTTGCAAACTATGGTAAGGTTAGAACTTTAGGAAAAGTGGGCGTGGTCTTTAACCGATTTTGATTATCTTCACTCAGTCTATATAATTTGGCAAGAATAGTGTCTCTGCCAAATTTCAATTTAATATCTTTAACGTCTTTGAATTTACGGCTTGTTTTCAAATTTTCTTCCAAATGCGAGAGGTGCTACGCCCATATTCCGAAATTTTTTAGAATTTATGTTTTGCGTCATTAAACCAATCCACCTACTAAATTTTATTAGCTGAGCGGTATTATTTTTTTTGAATTATCTAATTTTTTCCATTTTTCAAAATTTTCCATATCGAAAAAGTGGGCGTGGTTGTCGTCCGATTTCGCTTATTTTCCAATCTATTCTGGACATGGTTTAATCATTTTTTTCGATACTGAAGATTTTGACATATGAAAGTCTATATCTATCTCAATTCCTTTATACTTGTACAACCAACCGTTATCCAATCAAAGTTACAAGTACAGCTGGGTATAAAAAATAAAATAAAATAAATTAAAGAAATAAAATTAAATTAAATAAAGAGAAATAAATTAAAAAAAAAATAAAATTAAAAATAAAATTGAATAAAAAAATTACACTAAATGAATTAAAATTAAAACAGGGTCACACAATTGCCTCGCAAATGAAAAAATAAAAGGAGGAATAATTTCTTATTTCTTAGCTCTTGGATTTTTTTATTGTAATTAAGCTATATATTATATTTGCTATTTGATTAATTTCAGTACCGCATTTTAGAGAAAATACCTTAACAGATTTTATTTCAAATTTATTTTAAAAATTGCAAACTGTCCATTTCTGCCTGTGTTGAACTGTATGTGTTTACATATTTATGTATACAAGGACTTACATAAAACAACTTTAACAGTTTTGAAAATTGTCATACATAAATATTTTGAACCATGCAACATTTGTAAATAAAACCCATTCGTAAAGGGGTAAGTGGGGTTGTGGGTGGTGTGCAGATGAGCGTAACTCGCTAACAAAAAGTATTTCATATTGAATAGAGTATTCACGCTGTTTTATTGCTACAAATGCCTCCACGACAAGGATATTTCCAATGCCAGAAGCATAAAAGTGAAGTAAATATGTATATGTACATGTGTGCTGCCGTACATAGGCATTAGGGTGTACATTATTTTGAAATTTTGTCCCATAAACGAAACCTTATTAGATCTCTGTGAAAAATTGCACTAATCGAATAACGAGTGAAGAGATTGCGAAATTTGGTTATTTGAACGGATCGAAAAACACTTCGAAGCAACAAATACAAAGATGTTTTTGATAAAACTCTAACACTGAATAAATTTTGGAGAAAAACGTGGCCGAATCCTCAAATTATGGCATTCGTGTCAATATTAAGGAAATCAGAAAAACAAAAAAAAAAAGAACATGATAGTAATTCAGCCGAAATGATGTACATCTCCCCCGTCTCACTGACTTCATAGCGGCTCGAAAGAAAAAGATCTACCCACTGCTACAACAACAACAACAACAAAATCTACCAAGCCACCCGGCTATATCTTTGATCAAGAACCCAAAAAAGCCTTTTTAGGTTTCAGCATTATTCGAACAAAAATTTTGTGGAAGCCGATAAAAGTTTCCTGCAGAAAATGGTGCTAACGCAACAGGAAACGTACGGAGTCCTCAACTAGCACTTGTCGTAGGCTTTTGAGCTAAAGATGCAACCGAGCAGTGAAAACATTTAAGTAACTCCGTATAACAGCTTAATTTGCTATAGGAATCCAGTGTGAACGGAAGAACAGCTGATGCCTACAAAAATAACGCTAAACTCAAGTGCTCCGTGATAGTCAGCGGTTAAAGGACGCAAAGAAGGAAGAGGTACTCCTTGTAGGAAAGATGTAAGGGAGTGCTAAAGGCGGGGCTGCGAGGATCTTGATATAGTGGCTGATAAGCGTTTTTCTAAAAAAGTTTGCCCGAAAATCCGACGGACTCGAAGTGTTTTGAAAATCAGAGCGAACTGTAGCAGGGACAGCTAAGTAGATTACAAACTTGATGCCATGCACTGATGATACCAATGTTATGGGCCTTATCGGTCATCAAATAAACAAAAACATCTCGACATATGGTGGTTGGCAGGGAAATCCAAATATGCCCAGGCAACCAGATAATTGCTTTAAACATCTCTTGGATGTCATTGCCAGTGAGATTATGTGATCCCTCATAACCCTCGAGCTCACTGTGGCATAAAGTCATGTTTTGATAGCCGCCTTACTACCTGGGTAGCATCTCAAATGCCTGTGAACCCCGTCTGGAATACGGTGCAGTGATTGTGTACCTAACATTTTCTGCTAACATCGAGGTCCTGGTAAGATATTTGTAATTAATCTAAGCTCCGCTACATTTTGATTTCCCGTCCTCTCCTTCCTTTGAATTTATTCAGCCTATTATTAATACACACCGTCTAGTTGAACCCCTTTATCCCTTGGCTAATTCAGCAACATGGGGGGAAGTCGGCGAAGCCGGTAAGAATGCTATCGTCATTCACAAGCTTGTATCCCGCATCTCACCGGCATGCTACTAAGATGTCGATTCAGCATTGCATTTAGGGCCAGTTTAGGTATTGTCTGAAGAACCCCGCTAATTCCATTGAAAGCGACTTGTGCTATCTACCAGAACAGAACTCTGTGGCTGAGAACTGGTATCCGGCATGTAATGCAATCAATGTACATGGCATGCTGGGAGTTCACAAAGTTCACCATTTGCGCCTTGAATAAGGAAACTGAAGGCTAAAATAAAAAAAATAAATAAAATAAAATGAAACAAAAAAGTAATTGCCATTACTTACGAAGTAGTCAGGTCTCGGTTTTAAGACCTTCATAGCTTTTGTTAAAAAAGAAAAGTTTCACAAAGGTGCACCCTAATGCATATATACCCGTATAAATACATATATGCTGTATAAAATATCAACCTAACTATAAATGTGGAAAATATTACAGCAACTACAATTACATTGACGCCGCTAATACAACGACTCACAAATACAAAGCAAAAATCTTGCAAGTTTCATTGTTGCGGTATGCACGATGAGCATATGTGTATGTGTGTATATACTACCCCACTTGCAATCGCAATCTACTTTCGCCAACTTCCGTTTCCGTTCCACATACACATTCGTGTTACAAGAGTATTCACAAACGCGACCGCACAACAAAGAAAACATGTTTGTTGCACAAAATACTTTGTATTCGAAGCGAAATGGCAACAATGTCAGCTAAGAGAAATGGGAGTGAATGCAAAATAAACGACAACTGTTAAGAGTTTTACAAGTTTCCGAGGACCTGTGCCCTCAACATGTATCTGATATTGCCGTACCACCCTCCACACACTCTCCTGCCTGGTAAACTGCTGAAAGTTTGTGAAAGTTTTCGAGTGAATGCAAAAGCGTGACGATGCGAAATCGACTAAAAATGGAATTTACTTAGTGAAATGTGAATGAGTGCCGGAGAGGTTCTAGGAAATATGGTGCGGATGGGGTTGACAAATATTATGTTGTTATTGTATCTTTATATATTTACTATGTTTATGTTTTTCCTGCATTTATGTACTTTTTTTTTTGTTCACATGCAAATTCGTTGATGGGAATTCAGTGTTTTTACTGATAAATATTTTGTGTTTTCATTAAAATTTGAATAAAAAATAAATAAAAATGCACTCACTTGTAAGAGTTTTAAAATATTTATGAAATTGTTGCTTTTATCAAACCAGAGTGAAAGTGTTTATAGCAAAGACATAGTCGGTCCCCACACGATCAGAAACCATTCATCGGATTAAACAATTTTTAGAATTAAACAATTTTTAAATGTTTTTTTGTCTAAACTCGAAACCGCTCAATTTACTACTTAAGTTTATTGGTTTAAATTTCAAATATTATTGAACAATTCGCACAAAATCTCCAAATTGTTTGAAAACTAAACCCAAAAATTTTCAAGAATCTAAAAATAGAAATTTTCTGGTTTTAAAACAAATCCCAAAAGTTTAAACTTGGTACTGAAAATTTCAAAATAAAAAATTAACTTCGTGAAAAGTCAAGTCACAGATTCTTTTCGAAACATTTTGCTATACTTATAAGGTGTATAGGTCACTGGGTAGATATCGCTACTACTATCCGAGCACGTCGGTTCGAACCCTTGCCACCGTCAATTAGATTTTTCTTTTTTTATAACTGCAAGTGTAATACCGTTTTCCCACAGAAACTTAATCGAATCACCATTTTATTTAATGAAATAATTAAGTTTGCCTTTTCATACAGGACCTTTTGCTTCAATAAGCGAACGTTTGTCAGCAGCCCCAAACAATTATATCGTTTTTACAAAAAACAGTTAAAATTGAAAGCAGCCGTTTCCTTCTTAACTATAAATACATTCAAAATAAAATGCATGCACAACTACCCATAGATGTTGCGCCTAACCAAATATGTGCCTATTTTCTAAAAAGCCATATTACCTTTTGCAGCAAATGCAGCGAAAATTAAATTTTGAAATTTTTCGTGTTTTTCTATTTTTCGTAAATTATTGAAAATAATTTTTATACCTTTCATGAACATGAAATGGTATATTTACTTTGGTCCGATGTTTGTAACGTTGAGAAATATAGAAGATAGACTCACCAATAAGTATACCTAATTGCTCAGGGCGACGAACTGAGTTGATATAGCCATGTCCGTCTGTCCGTCCGTCTGTCTGTTAGAACGCAAACTAGTCCTCAAATTTTGAGATATCTCAATGAAATTTGGCACAAGGATGTATTTTTGTATTATATTAGACATTTGCCGGATCCGGTAGGATCGGACCACTATGACATATATCTCCCATACAACCGATCGTTCAGATAACACGATTTTGGTCATTCCTGCCGCAATTTAGAAATTATAAATGTGAAACTCGGTGATATATATTCTAGTATATCATAGGAGATATCCTGAAAAAATCACTTTGATCGGAGCTATATCTATATATATAAAAATCAAATTCTGTGTGTGTGTGATCGCTATGGAAACGTATTTCCCACACTTCAATCATCACCAAATTTTGGCTATAGGTTCCTTCGATCAGCGGGAAGGTTTTAGGATAAAAATAATTTGGATATATAAAAGGGGCGTGGCACCTCCCATACAAATGAAATCTTTGGTACTGCATAACTCTGAAGGTATAAATCCCAGAACATTGAAATTCAGTAAGGAATTATATGAGGTCAATTCCTAACACCACCAAGAAAATGTGGAATTGGGAAAAAGGGGTCGTGGCCACTCCCACGCAAATCTATATATATATATAAATCAAATTCTGTGTGTGGTTTACATATGGAAACGAATTTTCCACACTTCAATCATCACCAAATTTTGGATGCCAGAACATTGAAATTCAGTAAGGAGTTATATGAGGTCAATCCCTAACACCACCATGAAAATGTGGAATTAAGAAAAAGGGGGCGTGGCACCTCCCATACAAATGGAATATATCATACAGCATATCTCTGGATGTAGTAATGGTGAATGAAAAGTGGTAAAGAGCTATATGACGTTAAGTCCTAACACCTCCAGTAAAATGTGGAATTGGGAAAAAAGGGGCGTGGCACCTACACTACAAATGGGATTTTTCAGAACTATGGCTGCCGTCAAAACTTAGGTTATTTTAACAACTAACTCCTTTTGAACGTGTAGTAATCTGTCGCCGTTAAAAACATTTTATAGCTTCAGTCTATCTACATCTTCTATAAAAATCAAATTCTGTGTGCGTGTCCCTAAGGAAACGTATTGCCCCACACTTCAATCATCAACAAATTTCGGCTATAGGTTCCTTCGATCAAGACGAAGTTTTTTCATATTTCAGAATAAAGAATTTTAAATTAAAGTTTTTTTTGGCTATGCGAACGAACAATCTTGCTCCCAAAAATGATCATGTTAACAAAATAAATGATCGCATTCAAAACCAAATTCCTGGTGAAGTAGCGAAATATAAATCGATCAACACAGCTACAGATGAAGATCAAATTGTGAATTATCCAATTGAATTTCTAAACTCCTTAGAACCAAAAGGAATGCCTGCGCATATATCAACTTTGAAAATTGGCTCACCAATCATGCTTTTTCGGAATTTAGACCCACCAAAATTGTGCAATGGAACAAGACTTTGCGTTAGGAAATTAATGCCGTATGTAATCGAAGCAGCAACCATCAGCGGTAAAAGCGAAGGTGAATATGTGCTCATTCCACGGCCCCCAATGATTTCTACAGTTTTGCCATTCAATTTTAAGCGCTTACAGTTTCCTGTACGCCTTGCTTTTGCAATTACAATCAACAAAGCACAAGGACAATCGCTTACTGTTGCCGGCTTAAATTTAGAGAGTCCGTGCTTTTCCCATGGCCAGCTATATGTTGCTTGCTCTAGAGTTGGAACACCAAAAAATGTGTTTATCTTTGCACCGAACGAATAAACCAAAACTATTGTGCACCCACATGCATTACAATAAGATACAAGAATAAAATGTTTTAACAGAAAGTTTCACCAAATATGCGTACAAAATAAAATTAAATTTACAGAACAATAAATTAAATTATCAACAAACAAAACAGAAAAAATAACGCAACATTCATTCGATCTCGGGCGTAACAACGTACGCCGGATATAGCTAGTGTAATATATATCCCATACAACCGATCGTTCAGATGAGGGGGTTTTTTGCCATCTTTTATTTTATATTTATCTTAAAAATCGTTTAGGTATGTACATCTGTTCACTATATATTTCTTATCTTATACATCCGATTATTTGGAGATTACAAACGGGATAAGGTTATTGTTCAGCCTCATTCATGAAAGGTATGAAGTCTTCGGTACAGCCGAAGACAGTCCCGTCCTTACTTGTTTTTGATTGTCATTTGTTACATTGACAATAAAATTCGAAGCACCAAGCAAAACCAACTGAACTTTTCACTCGATTAGGCATTCAATAAAGCAATAATGAGATAATTAAGAATTTGTATTTTGTATGGAAGATTGAGTTCGATTAGAGCTTTAATGTAGAAAACTTGACTAAATATTTCTTTAAGCCTCTGTGTGGAATTGGCATAAACCTCTCTAGTTTCAAATTGAAACCTAGTTTTGTGCACACATTTTCAGGAAGACCGGTATAATCTATATTATAAAACATATTTGGTTTGGTCCCTTATGAAGTACAACCAAATTTCCATATTTAGGCTCAAACCGTGCATGCTAAATAAAAACTGTTAAAAGGCAGGCCTTAAAGTCCCTGGTTTTGGAAGTAAGTTTTTTTTAATCTTTGTATTTTTTTATGAAATCAGCATTATTCTCTTCAGCAGAACATGCTTACACCAAAGCCAAGTCAGCTGGTGCTGCATTGCATGCATTGCATAGGGTAGGCAGGAATATAGAGAAAGCACTGGAACACCAGGAATATCCCTTAGCTGTTTTTCCGGACATTGCCGGAGCTTTCAACAAGCTCTCTAATCGATCAACCATCGACAGTCCCCACTCGATTGAGGTGAATACGGCCTTAATAAATTGGATCGACTCCATGTTAGTTGCAGAGTCGTCACGTCGCAATGGTCTTTAGGTGGGGCATTATCACCATCATTGCTTAGGTGGCTCGAGAAAGGACAAGTCAAACTCAGGCTTTTAGGGATGTACATGCTCGAGCATCTGGAGTCGGGTTCTCCGTCCACGCAAAAAAACGGATATAGTATAATTTAATAGGAAATATAAGGAACTAATTGGACTAAGCCTTAGCTCTAAGCCGTGGCACTATATGCTCGCAAAAGGATGCTAGGATGCACCGAAGCTTATCCACTAATTCTCTCGTTGGATATTTGCGGCAATTGTCAAACGCTTACTTTACCATGGGCTCTTATTTGGTGAACAGTCACACAAAAATGTGTGTATACCAAAAAACTTGAGGGCATACAGCTGAAAACTACCTCGACATCTGCAGTGCATGTCATTCTGGACATCCCACTTGTAGACCTTACTTCCAAAAATATAGCGTTAGCAACTGCAACAAAGCTTACGACTTAGGGGCAGCTTGATTGCAGGCCGGATGACCATAGCAATATAGCGCCGTTAAATATATGGCGAACGGGTTACATAGTCCAGTGCCCGAGCTTCGAAAGATATTTTGTGGCTGCAGATATGGCAGAACATATTATAAACGTGTATACCGATGGTTCCCAATCAACGGACGGGATCGGGTATGCTGTTTACTCTGTCAATCCAGAAATAAGTAGATCCTATAGGCTGCCAGGTCATAGTATCCTGGAATTAAGATTTAAATAGAAGGCAACGAAAAGACCAATGAGTTGACAAAGGAGGGTGCATCACGCAATGAATCGGCGTAGATGTTCCAATCCCTTTGGGAGAAATTAAAAGTAGACAAGACTTGCATATGATCCATCAACAAGGAAAGGCGTGGACCGAAGATCGGGGACGACGTTAGACTTGCTCATATCTCAAAAGAGACAAGAATTACAAATCACGATGGGTATAGTAACCCGACACTGCCTTCTGGTGTCACATGCTTCTAGATGAGGCCTAGTCAGTAACAGCAGATGTATGCAGATGGAAGTCCGAGCGGCAGGAAGAAACAGCTGAGCACGTCCTGCGCTCGTGACAGGCGATAAGTTGTTGATGAAATATTGATCACTTTTTCGATAATGTTTTTACAGCAAATCCATAATTTTCGATAAATATTCGAAACATTTTTTGTATTAAATTTTCGTCAATAAACCGATACCTCGTTGTTTATGCCTCATCGATAGCAAATTTGTTTAAGATGGATTTTGGAAGTGTTTTCTCTTAAATAAATAAATAAATAAATGTAAGCCGCGATAACCTCCGAAGAGATCTAAGGCCGAGCTTCTCTTCCAATTTGCGTCGTGCTCCTCTTGATTTTCCCTACAAATTGGCCGGACGGGACCTACATGTTTTATGCCGACTCCGAACGGCATCTGCAAGGCAGATGAGTTTTCACTGAGAGCTTTTCATGGCAGAAATACAATCGGAGCGCTTGCCAAACCCTGCCGAGGGGCGACCCCGCTTAGAAAAATTGTCTTCTAATTGAAAAACCTTATTTCTAAAATTTTGATGTTGCTTTGCCCGGGAGTTGAACCCATGGCATACGGTGTGATAGGCGGAGCACGCTACCATCACACCACGGTGGCCGCCGTGTTTTCTCTTAACTCTTTGCAAATGAAGCCTTTTTTCCTATTTACCAATATCTCGCTTACATACAAACTTAGATTACATGGCGATATGTAAAAATGTCGAAACTAATTTCGATTGTGTGACATTACAAATGAATTGACAAATTTAAAGAAAATCAAGCACAAACTTACACCACACAATCAGACACATACACAATGGCATAGTAACAGATTTGTGTAGCAAGTAAAAGAGCAAAGTGTCAACATGTCGTACATGACAATTTGTCGCAAATGTTACACGTAAAATACATGCAACCGATATGCTTTTCGTAACAATTTAACATGCAAACGCACAAAAGAACACATTAGCGCCCATACACATGCCTTTGTATGTATATAATTATACGTACATACATACATAACATATGATAATAACAAAGTTTTTTGATTGTGTGTATGTTGTTGCAACAATGCCTTTGAGCCGTGCAAGAGACAAGCGACTTTTACTTAAAAACGCGTTTAACGCGTGTGCTGTCGTGTTGTTGTGCCACCGTCACGTGTGGCAAGCGACGAAAAGAAAGGATTGAGACACCTCATCTGCGCTTTGAAACACATTTGCGCTCATTTGAAAATTTTCGTCTTTTCCTAAAGAATACAACAAACACACGCACTCTTCGAGAGGAAGTTAAAAACTGTGTGTGGGGGGAAAGTTTCTACGCTTTCTCTATTAGCTTGCTAAAAGTGTTAAAAGCAAGTCAATTCTAACTTGGGCCGACAACAACAACAAACGCCCTTCACTTTTACACTTTGCTATTGGTATATTCACACTGAAGAAAGTTGGTTCGTATGCCACAAGTGCGTATGTGTGTGTGTGTGCGTGTGTGTGTGTTGGTGTGACTTAAAATTAAGGAAAGGGGTTTGTAAAGTGTTAAATGAAATGTTTTTTAAATTACCAACAACAATAACAATATACATTTTACAACTATGTTATACTTAGCTATTTGTGTAAGCAAGGAATTGACGTTGCGTGGCATAACGAATTGAACACGACAAATGTGTTTTAGCAACAGAGCCATTGAAAGGGTTAAAGTGTCTTTATTAGTGCCGCACAATTGTCTACAACTGTAATAAATTTAAAATAGAAATGTTAGTTGTGTATCAACTTACATAACTTGAAATAATACAACAGCGTGCAGCTCGCAAGCATTCAAAAGCAAAAAAAAAACAACTTTTGTAAATCAAATCAGGCCAACTCTTACTAAGCTCTAGCGCCAGAGTTGCTCATGTCGTTCACAGCATAAATCTTTCTAATTGACTTTTGTCTGCGTTTTGGACGCAATACTGCGAACAAACAATCACATACACAAACTCACTTTCCATCAGCTGCTACAACTAAAACAGCCAGCTGGATGGTCTCTTCTCCTAATTCTTGTTCTGGGCACTTGCATAATCGCATTAAAATCGGTTTTCCAGCACCGAATTGGCAAGTGCAGAATACAAAATTGTTGGCCATCAGCTCGCATATACACGTGAGGGTGGTCTGTAAACATAAACATAAAATTAATGACCTAACGTGTTGTGTTGAAGCGAGACGCAATTTACATACAATTTCTGCTTGAAAACCGTGTCTCGGTTTTGGGTATCAAAATTGATATCAAGCCTGCCCTATTTGAATGAAGCTCTTTCTCAGCATTTTTTCATAAACGCCCCAGACTATGTCAAAATGTGCTGCATTCATGCTCAAATAGGCCGTAAAACGAAATCGAAAGCTGTTGTATGCAGTGCTGGTCATTTTTGTATAACCAGTGGTGCGTTAATAGGTTATTGTTGTGTCTCGACATAAGTAGTGTTAAAATTGTGGCGTACTCTGATTTCGAGTCGCAATAAGTCAAATAATTGAAAAAACTTGGAAAAACTTGACAGGTGACAAACGAAATGTGATATTTAGCCAAATTCGGAGAAGACTAATTTCCTACCCTTTACGAGGAAGTAAAAGCCAGCTACCTTTGAATCGAGATTGCAACATCCTCAACCTGCTTTAGGTGGGCACAATTAGTTCCATACTAGAATTTCTTTTTTCTTTTTTTTTTCTTTATTTCTTGCGTATATGCATACTGAAACTTCAGGACAGAGAACACGATAGCAATTGCCGACAGGGGCGGGTCAGCTAGGACTCTCTAGAGACTTTGGTTACTTTAAATTTTCCCAATGTTTTAGAACGCTTCTAACCGAATCCCTTACAATTTTGCAATCCTGCAAAGGATTTGAGGAGAGGAACAAAACTGGCAAGCAGGCGTCAATTAAAGGTCTTACTACGCCTCATACTAACTCAAAGCTAGTATGTTTTAAGCTGCGTTACGGTGGCCAACCTGGTGTGGTGGTAGCAGGGGCGGATTAAAGATTTACGAAGCCCGGGACTAAAATGAATATGGGGCCCCTTAAGGGGAGCAAAATATGATCGTTTTTTTTTTTTTTAATAAATAAAAACTATTATAATTATTTTTATAATTTATTCTCGCAAATATTTTTTCTTTGGTACTTATAAAAATCGCCATATCTATTTTCACTGATAGTTCAAAATCGCCATATCATCCATCACTAGTACGAACTTCGTCATTTCGTCTTTCGTTGTTTTTCCGCGAAAATAAATATTAAACAAATATCGAGTGGTGCCCACTCGCCGAACGGCGGCGCTTCTGCAGCGCCGCAACTAGGAAGTTTTTCGCGAACTGAAACATACATCGACGTTCGACCGGTTTCTGCGGTAAACCTCCAAGTGCCATCGATGGTGTTTTTGTGATAATCTAAACAAGTTGGTTCAGATTACAATGAGTATATGTCATGATATACTTACTATAGTCCGAACTCTGAACGTGCTTGCTTATATTATCTTATACTTAACAAGTGCATGTATTCTTTTCCATATTACTATTGTATATAAATTTTGAGGTGCAAAATTAAATTATGTGTATGCAAGTACGTAATATGATATTATTTATTCTAGCTCGCGGGGCCCTACCGATGCTGGGGCCCGCGGCTATAGCCCCTGCTAGCCCCTCCTTTAATCCGCCCCTGGGTGGTAGCATGCTCCGCGTACCACACAAACAACCCTGAGTTCACACCCCGGGCAAAGCAACATCAATGTTTTAGAACAAGTTTTTCAACTGGAAGAAAGTTTTTCCAAGCAGGGCCCCTCCTCGCCAGTGATTTGACAAACACTCCGAGTGTGTTTCTGTAATAAAAAGCTTCTCAGTGAAAACTCATCTGCCTTGCAGATGCCTTTCGGATACGGCTAAAACATGTAGGTTCCGTTCCGTTTGCAGAAAAAATTTAAAGAAGCACGAAGCAAATTAGAAGACAAGCTTGGCCTTAAATCTCTGGGGCTGTCGCGCCTTACATTTACTTTTTATATTCAAAACAGTTGAAACATCCATCACGTGTTTTTCGTCAAAGGGAAATCAAGGGAATTAAAATGGCTGAAAAGCTGACACGCAGGGCCTCAGCGGAAGGAAGTTAAGGAATAACTGTGATATGTGTACGTCAACAAAGTACAACAAAAGCGGAAGGGTATGGGTTGCACAATATCAGGAGTCACAAGACCAAACTGCAATGAGTGAGACCATGAAATGATCTGGGTAAATCTATAAAATTGGGCTATAGGCGCGTATGTAGAAAAGAAAATAGCATTTATAAAGAATACAGTAACTACCAGAGATAACTCGGAACCCTCTTCGCTGTGAGAAGTTTTGAATCTGCCTCTTAAACGAATTGAAATTTATATTCCTATTTTATTTTGAACCTATTTCCAAGATCACTTTTTAATGATCTAACATTTTAAGGCATAGCTTTGCCTTTTTGGTTAACGAACAATTATCTCCACACTTATAAGGCATATCCTAGCGTACATATTTACATTCAAACGACAACGATGTGTTTTTTTGTTGTGTGACGTTGAAGCATGGTGCACAAATTCTCTCTGTCGCTGTTACAAACTGTTGCCAAAGTTTAGCGGAAAGTGGCCGCGCGACCAGCTTAATACTGTAAAGCAAAAGCAAAAACAATAAGAACAAAGCCAGCGATGACTCCAATAAAGTGTAGCGTCATTGGAGCATGTCATTCGGAACGTTTGTAAATTAATTAACTGCCCAAACAAAAATTGGCCAAAGGAGTGCGATGTGGCAGTATCAATCGACACGCACAAGGAAACAATAAACAGTTTTTGTTCTACACTGAAAGATTTATTTGCTGTTTGAAATCAAATATGCTCTGCGCACCACATTTGCTCTGGTCGTAATTACAATTTCGCCTGAACGGCGTACGTAAAACTATTGCAGCCTCATTACCATAACTTAGAACTGACATCAATTTACGATTACTAAAGCATCCTTAAAGTTCACGCTTTATACCAAGCAGGATAGAAGACCACGAGTTGTTTATTGCACCATCTAAGGGCTTCACGTCGTGTATCTTGTAAGAGTGCATTTAGTTTAGAGGTAATATTCAGCAAAAATTTTTTGAAGTATGCTTTTGGCTGACAGACCACCAGAAACTGTTAGTTCATTATATAATAAGGTGCATTCCATATATCAGGATATTTATTTTAGATGTCTATGTCGGAATGCTGATGCTCGTTTATTCAAATGCTGTAGTAAATTTTATTATACTCAGTTAAGCAGAGCTCACAAAGTATATTAACTTTGATTGGATAACGGTTGGTTGTACAGGTATAAAGGAATCGAGATAGATATAGACTTCCATATATCAAAATCATCAGGATCGAAAAAAAATTTGATTGAGCTATGTCCGTCCGTCCGTCCGTCCGTCCGTTAACACGATAACTTGGGTAAATTTTGAGGTATCATGATGAAATTTGGTATGAAGGTTCCTGAGCACTCATCTCAGATCGCTATTTAAAATGAACGATATCGGACTATAACCATGCCCACTTTTTTCGATATCGAAAATTTCGGAAAACGGAAAAAGTGCGATAATTCATTAACAAAGACGGATAAAGCTATGAAACTTGGTAGGTGAGTTGAACTTATGACGCAGAATAGAAAATAAGTAAAATTTTGGACAACGGGCGTGGCACCGCCCACTTTTAAAAGAAGGTAATTTAAAATTTTGCAAGCTGTAATTTGGCAGTCGTTGAAGATATCATAATGAAATTTGGCAGGAACGTTACTCCTATTACCATATATATGCTTAATAAAAATTGGCAAAATCGGAGAACGACCATGCCCACTTTAAACAAAAAAGTTTTTTAAAGTAAAATTTTAACAAAAAATCTAGCAAAGTCCATAAAACCTGCGAGTTACGACATAACAACACAACATAAGCCTATTCACATTCCGTACGGAAGGAAGTACAAGAAATAGTCAAAAGCTTCTCTTAAAACTTTGTGGTCTTAAATAGTAAGAAAAAACTGTTAGCTTTGTATAATACGGAGGAAGCAATAAGCAGAACAAGGAGCTCGTGATAAAAATTTGGAGTTCGGTTGGTATAGAGAAGCTTTCGATACCTAGAGCTGTGTGAGGCACATCGAAACGCGAACTTTTTAATAAAATCTATTCGTTTGACCAAGGTTTACCCAGAATAGCCCAGCCTTTTTCAGTGTTTTGTAAATTATCAAATTATACAAAATTACTGTTTTTGTTTTTACACTTTGGTTCGTTTGCCCAAGGTTGGTCTAGGATAGCCCAGCCTATTTTTGCGCTAGCCCACCTTGAAAAAGAATTATTGCAAACAAAATTTTCAAATCAAAAACTCCTCATAATCAAAAGTAGTCAGAAGAATTGTTTTCACACTGTGGTTCGTTTTCTTAAGGTTCACCTAATTCGTTATCATTAAAAAAAAACTGAAATATTTTGCAAACAGAAAATCTTTAGTTTAGCTTTTGATCTGTGTACAGCGCTTAATAATACCAAATTGTATGCTTTCCATATCAAAGTATTTTCGAAAGTATGTATGTATTCTGTTTTTAAATACTTTTAGTATTCTTTACTTGGTACTTTTATCATCACTGGGTGTGTACATTTCATACTTATATAATTTTAATAAAACAATGTAATAATAACAATGTAAATAAATGTTATGTTTAAAGACACAGAGTGAAAATTTCTGAAAGTGATCACCGAAAACGTCATAATTTATTTTTGAGCAACAAAGATATTATTTGATAGCTATCGATAATACAAACAAATGCTCATCTTCGATTTTCCCAAAAAATACTGTATCCTTAATTATCGCCATTTGAATTTTCTTTGTCCTTTTTCTTAAGATTTTTTAAGAACTAATGAGGTTAACACCGATAAATGATAATTGTTATTCAATTATTATTTTGGTTTTATTGGGAAAAACTGAAAAGAAGGAAACATTTACTGGCAATAAAACCAGAATAATAATAAAAATTATCATTTATCGGTGTTAAACTCATTAATTCTTAAAAAATCTTAAGTAAAATTGAACATACTATTAAACATACAAACATTGTCCTTTTTCTTTTAAAGTTGAATATCAGCCGATAGATTCCACCGATTTTGACAATTGGGTAAAAGTTTACACCTTTTCCAGTTTAAGTTCAGAAAATTACAATTGAAGTTCATAAATTTACAGTTCAAATTCAGAAATTTCCAATTCAAGTTCAGAAATTTCCAATTCAAGTTCAGAAAATTACAATTTAAATTCAGAAAATTGCAATTCAAGTTCAGAAAATTACAATTCAAGTTCAGAATTTTCAATTCAAGTTCAGAAAATTTGTCGGTTATTTTTTTTCATCCAATGGAAATAAAGCTATATAAAGATGGTATCTATGTGTTAAGGAAGCATTGGACATCTTAACTCGTTTAAATCAATTTTGCGAGATAGCGAAAAAAAAAGCTCTCGCTCATAAGAAGCAATTGCAATGCCATCCAGCTATATTCTTAGCGCCACAACCACTGTTCTGCACTGAGTATGATATCAGTGATGATGAAGATATGACCACTTAAACAGTCAACAGAGCGTCCACACTCCCGGAAGTAATGTATAGGTACTGTCTGTATAGAACTTGGCGCAATATGTCAAAATATCTCAACTTATTCGCCATTATCATCATTCATCATGAATTGGCTCTTAATCGCGATTTTGGCAGTTTCGTAACAAATCATGCCAGCTTTCCCTGTTTCACGGTAACTCACCGCCATTGGTTGCACAATAAGAGGTAGAGTCTTCCTCCACCTTCGCAGCTCTGTGGAGGTCTCACCCTTCCACTGTTCCAAACTGCTGTTTCGACTGAAGTACTTTCTTGGCCGTAGCGTCATCAGGCACTTGTTGGAAAGAATTATCCTCCATTTGATTTCAAGGTTCGTGATGTACACACCTTGAAGAAAACTTGGGGTACACTATACCCAAGCCAAAATTTTGGCAACATGGTCAACGAAGCATCAACACTTCCGCAAGTAACATATAAGTATAAAATTAATTAATTAAAACAACTTTTGAAATTAATACACAACTTATAAATTTCTGAATTCGAACTGAATTCGAACTGTATTTTCTAAACTTGAAATGTAATTTTCTGAACTTGAATTGTAATTTTCTGAACTTGAATTGTATTCTTCTGAACGTGAAATTAAAATTCTGAATTTGAATTGCAATTTTCTGAACTTGAATTGTAAATTTCTGAACTTAAACTGGAAAAGTGTAGTTGAGGGGTCGTTTGCTAATACGCTACCACAAATATCCAGAGACCTCAGTATTAATAATCCGAAGGTGGAAAAGAAAAATTTTAACTCGTTCAAAGGATATTAAACAAAAACCGAAAAATTACCCGCGGGTCTCTCCGAAACAGGGGGTGGTATCCATAGTATTTTTGCGTAGAACACCTTTCTGTATTTTCGGCGTTCGGCCGCGCTTATAAAAAACTACCCTGGGTGGGTCCAACGCCGTTTTGGAGACCAAAACTATATCCGCGCAAAACACTTATGTTTACAATTTTTTTTGTGGGGACACAACATTACAACAACCACATGAAAATAGCCAACTTTAACTGCAAATATCTCCCGGCAGAGATAAAATGTTTCTTTTCCGCCTTCGGATTATTGTTGTCCAGGACAATACGCGTCTTTTGACAGCTCTCACGATATTTGTAGTAGCGTATTAGCAGTCGACCCCTCAACTCGACTTTTACCGACAATTCAAACTTTAAGGGCATATTTTTTATAAAAAATAAATAAATATATCTAAGGCGCGATAACCTCCGAAGAGCTTTAGGCCGAGCTCCTCTTCCAATTTGCGCCGTGCTCCTTTTTTAATTTTTCCTACAAATTGGCGGGACGGGACCTATTTGTTTTATGCCGACTCCGAACGGCATCTGCGAGGCGTGAGTTTTCACTGAGAGCTTTTCATGGCAGAAATACACTCGGAGTACTTGCCAAACACTGCCGTGGGGCGACCCCGCTTAGAAAAATTTTCTTCTAATTGAAAAACCTTATTTCTAAAATCTTGATGTTGCTTTGCCCGGGATGTGAACCCAGGGCATTCGGTGTGATAGGCGGGGCACGCTACCATCACACCACGGTGACCGCCATTTTTTATTTCTATGAAATAAATTTCTATTTTTAAAATTGTTGAAAAACCATGCAAAAAAAATTGTTCTGGGGCAATGTCCCCTATGGTGCCACGCCCACTGTCCAAAATTTTTACTAATTTTCTATTCTGCATCATAAGGTCAACCCACCTACCAAGTTTCATTGCTTCATCCGTCTTTGGTAATGAATTATTGCACTTTTTGGGTTTTTTGAAATTTTCGATATCGAAAAAGTGGGCGTGGTTATAGTCCGATTTCGTCCATTTTAAATAGCGATCTGGGATGAGTACAAAGAACTTACATACCAAATTTCATTAAGATACCTAAAAATATACTGAAGTTATCATGTTTATGGACAAACGGACGGACGGACGAATGAACATGGCTAAATGAATTTCTTTTTTCGCCCAGATCATGTTGATATATAGAAGTCTATATCTATCTCGATTAGTTTATCCCGTTACGGGGTACCGTTATGCGAACAAACTTAATATACTCTCTGAGCTCTGCTCAGCTGAGTATAATTACTGCATACATAAATATAGAGTTGCCTCCCAACCGGAATTAAAGAAGTGTAATTACACATCAAGAGGTAAACTTTTAAATTCGTTAATGAGAGGATTACTTTTAAAAACGCAGTAAAAAAAATAAATATCTTTGATACATACATACATATCTATAAACTGGTTTATATCTGATAAACTTGTTTTCAAGAAAACTTTTCCGTAAACTCTTAGTTTTAAACCCAGTTTCTGAGTGAATAATTAAATGAGACCACTCCAAATCTAAGCAAAAGCCCATCCCAAAGCTTTGATTTAAATCCCAAACTTAAGAAAAATTATTTGATAAAGCTTTTTTCTAAAAAAAATTTCTTAAGTGTAGCCAATTACTTACCTCCGTTCCACTCAAGGACCTTGAGGAGATATTTTGTCATTGCTTCGACTTAAATGTTGACCGGAAATTGAAAACATTAGCCACACCAAGCTTATCAGTTCATCTTCCACACTCCGGTTACCAATACACATCATTTTTTGTTGTTGTTGTTGTTATTTTATATGATCTGCTTAGCCTGTGGCATGAACATTATCCAACATCAAATCTCTTTGTTGTCTTTCCGCTTGTACCACAAGATGTTGAACATTTTGCAGCTTCAATGTTTCAATACTTCAATATTTCAATATGTCATTGGTTCAGTGCTTGCATTCGTTAAATGTTTTCGTATGGCTTATTTGGCACTAATTAAATGCAGCAAATAATACATAAATACATAACTGTCAAGACATTTGAACAAAGCTGTTTATGTTGTTGTTGTAGTTCCTGTCTAACAGCCGTTCGCTTATTAATAGTTTGACATTTATTAAATTTTCAATTATCCTTCATATCCTGACTGAATGTGATGAGTAGTGAATGGTGAATGGTAAGTGGTGGGTGAGTTGTGGGTGCTTTGTGGTGGCCACACTGTGGACGTATGAAAGTTACGCAACGCTAACAATTTACTTCATAACTAAAAGCATTTACCTCATGGCCTCAACTTCATTCCGCGCACTGCACCCATCGTTGCACCACCACCTCCACCGCCATCGTTGTATCTGTGTGCGATGAACAAAGCCCCTCTTTGTTGTTACAAACAATAATAATAGAAATAATAATAGATATGGCGCGATAAGCATACTAAGTAAATGTCATTGCAAAAGTAATCAGTTGACCGACGTCGACGACTTTGGCGACTAAACACTCAAGGGACATGAACAACATGGACCAGGCTTTGCGATGGTACGATTTGTTGGGGAGTAAGGAGATTTTATATCGGCGGCTGTTGGTTGTGCATTGTTGTGTTGTCGCACTCATTATTAACGGATATTGCAAATCTTCACAGGAAACTCAAACTAAATAAATTAATCTGCAATGCAAAAACAAAGTAAACAAATAAATAAACTTAATAAATAAACCATTTGTGACTTTCTGGTTGAGTGCTTCCAATGGCGATGATTTGATATGTGGTGTCGTGATGTGCGTGTCATATAGCGACAAGTGAAGCGTAGCCGGCAAATGTGAATGGCACTTAATACGCGTAATTATTTTTCTGTTTGCATCATCGTGGAAATATTTTGTTTACAGTTATCAATTATTTGCTTGACGCATTTAAATTAAGTAAATAATTTATACTTTTTTTGCTGAGCTGAGCACATACACCCACGTTCTTCTCGTAGATCAAGTAGAAAATAACACCTTTTCGGAAATCTTTAGATGCTCTATTTCTTAGATAATCCCACTGCGGGCTAGGGGAAAGGAATTAACCCGCGGTAGGTATACCGAACGTAAAAGGCGATCACAATACCACATAGCAAATGTCCGTCATCGTATTAGTGACTTTCTTGACACATAAGGCTAACCAAGCCGGGAGTGATAATTTCTCGAAAGGGAGAAGAGTGGACGGGACGTGGCGTATCACCTGCGCCACCCTATGATGGTCGCTAAGAACTGTACCGCGGGGAGTAGAATAAGCAGATGCTTGTATTCATATATTGATTCCTGTCTTCAGGAGTCGGATGAATCGCGGGGGTTGTGGTTTTTGTATCGTATTTCGAAAAGGTTGATAAGATCCCAAAGTTGTGACCGTTGAATAAAAGTGTTGAGTAGTAAATGGAATTCAAAGTGAAGTTGCCTTGCAACCAGATGCCATTATCCTTAAGATGGTG
Source organism: Eurosta solidaginis (assembly GCF_040869045.1). Taxonomy (NCBI): domain Eukaryota; kingdom Metazoa; phylum Arthropoda; class Insecta; order Diptera; family Tephritidae; genus Eurosta; species Eurosta solidaginis. The sequence goes on along the minus strand of NC_090323.1, from coordinate 262,614,511 downwards.
TGAGCTTGGGTAGACAACATATAATACCATGATAAGACCTTGTTATTGAAACATCCGTTTACAAACTATTTTGCTGCCAATGATTCGGCTACGAAGTGTTGATGGGGCATCATGGAGCCGACAATGGCAATTAAAAAAAAAAAAAAAATAATTTAAGGCGAGATAACCTCCGAAGAGGTCTAAGGCCGAGCTTCTCTTCCAATGTGCGTCGTGCTCCTCTTGCTTTTCCCTACAAATTGGCCGGACGGGACCTACATGTTTTATGCCGACTCCGAACGGCATCTGCAAGGCAGATGAGTTTTCACTGAGAGCTTTTCATGGCAGAAATACAATCGGAGCGCTTGCCAGACACTGCCGAGGGGCGACCCCGCTTAGAAAAATTTTCTTGTAATTGAAAAACCTTATTTCTAAAATTTTGATGTTGCTTTGCCCGGGGTGTGAACCCAGGGCATACGGTGTAGTAGGCGGAGCACGCTACCATCACACCACGATGGCCGGTCATTATGCAATTAGATCGGTGTTTAACACCGTGAGGTTGAGTATTCCATTGACAGGTACTAACGTTAAAGCATATTGAATTTCTTAGGCTGACGACAGAATGCTCACAATAAGCTATGCTAGGTGAAAAGCGATTTTTACTTCCATATATTTTACAAGCTTGAAACGTTTCTAGCACTCTGACAACTTTAAGAAGTGATTTGCAGAGCTTTCCATACTTATATATTATTTCTAATTGCTGTTTTTATGTGCAGGTCCCTTTTTCGCTCTTATTTGGAATTCAAATCTATAAACAAAGTTTTGGTTGTAAAGATGGGCATTCGTACTATTAGCGAGCTTTGGGCATTATTAGTCGTAGTGCTTTTGTTTAGCTAAATTTTACTAAAATAATTTATTAAAAATAAACGATTGTGAACACACAAAGAAATCTATTGGTACTATGGCACTATTGTGAATATTTGATTAGAACTAACACTGCATTCCCAGCAGTTGCTAACATTCGCCAGATGGCAGCGCAAGCGTATGTAAGTTTTTATTGATAGATGACTGATTGATAGAACAGCTGATTTCTGTTGATATTTGATATGAGACTTTTATATTTGTTGCTCAAGATGTACTCGGGCCCGACTAGTACTTATATCATAGCGACCCTTTCTCTTCCAATATCTCGTCAGCTTAGATAGCATATACTGGACTTGATTTGAATTCACTTGAAGGCTTCAAGCGCCGAGCTTAGAAAAATTTTACATTGGAATGCATGTAGGCGAGTTAAAGCTTAATATTTTTAAGACATGTAAAATATTCCTAATTGACGGATGGGACATTTTGAAGGTAGACTATACATTAAGGGACCAGGGGAGGGGTTGGCGGTGGTGGGAGGGGTTGGGGCGACTCAACCTTTCTAAAAACACCACCCCAACCCGCAGGAGGCTTAAAGTTTGATTAGAATTTTATATTAAATTTCCCAAAAAAATGCAAGAAAACGCAGTGAATTAAGCAAAAATGGTGCTACCAGTTTTCAAATATGTATAAATGAGAACGACTCAATCTATTTTAATCGCGCCTTTTTTATTCCAGATTTTATATATTTTTTTTTTTTGTATGAAGTAAACGTAATTATTTTCTTTTTTTTAATGAAACAAATATAGTTATTTCGCGCGATTGTTTATTCCAAATTTTCAATTTTTTTTTAAATATACGTAAATTATTTAAAAGAATAAAAAGAGCCGTAGGCGAACATTTTTATAAAATATACGTAAGTTATTAAAAAAAACAAGTAAGGAAGGTTAAGTTCGGGAAAATAACCATGTAGGAAAATGAAGCGAGGGAAACCCTGGAATGTGTTTGTATGACATGTGTATCAAATGAAAGGCATTAAAGAGTATTTTATGAGGGAGTGGGCCATAGTTCTATAGGTGGACGCCATTTAGGGATATAGCCATAAAGGTGGATCAGGGTTGACTCTAGAATGCGTTTGTACGATATGGGTATCAAATGAAAGGTGTTAATGAGTATTTTAAAAGGGAGTAATCCTTAGTTCCATAGGTGGACGCCGTTTCGAGATATCGCCACAAAGGTGGACCAGGTGTGACCCTAGAATTTGTTTGTATGATATGGGTATCAAATTAAAGGTATTAATGAGGGTTTTAAAAGGGAGTGGTGGTAGTTGTATAGGTGGTCGCCTTTTTGAGATATCGCCATAAAGGTGGACCAAGGGTGAATCTAGAATGCGTTTGTACGATATGAGTATCAAATGAAAGGTGTTATAGGTGGACGCCGTTTCGAGATATCGCCACAAAGGTGGACCAGGGGTGACCCTAGAATTTGTTTGTACAATATGGGCATCAAACGAATGGTGTTAATGAGTATTTTAAAAGGGAGGGGGCCTTAGTTCTATAGGTTAACGCCTTTTCGAGGTATCGCAATAATGGTGGACCAGGGGTGACTCTAGAATGTGTTTGTACGATATGGGTATCAAATGAAAGGTGTTAATGAGTATTTTAAAAGGGAGTAATCCTTAGTTCCATAGGTGGACGCCGTTTCGAGATATCACCATAAAGGTGGACCAGGGGGGACCCTAGAATTTGTTTGTACAATATGGGCATCAAACGAATGGTTTTAATGAGTATTTTAAAAGGGGGTGGGCCTTGGTTCTATAGGTGGACGCCGTTTCGAGATACCGCCATAAAGGTGGACCAGGGGAGTAATCCTTAGTTCCATAGGTGGACGCCGTTTCGAGATATCGCCATAAAGGTGGACCTGGGGTGACCCTAGAATTTGTTTGTTCAATATGGGCATCAAACGAATGGTGTTAATGATTATTTTAAAAGGGAGTGGGCCTTAGTTCTATAGGTGGATGCCGTTTCGAAATATCGCCATAAAGGTGGACCAGGGGTGACTCTAGAATGTGTTTGTACGATATGGGTATCAAATTAAAGGTATTAATGACGGTTTTAAAAGGGAGTGATGGTTGTTTTATAGGTGGTCGCCTTTTCGAGATATCGCCATAAAGGTGGACCAGGGGTGACTCTAGAATGCGTTTGTACGATATGGGTATCAAATGAAAGGTGTTAATGAGTATTTTAAAAGGGAGTAATCCTTAGTTCCATAGGTGGACGCCGTTTCGAGATATCGCCATAAAGGTGGACCAGGGGTGACCCTAGAATTTGTTTGTTCAATATGGGCATCAAACGAATGGTGTTAATGATTATTTTAAAAGGGAGTGGGCCTTAGTTCTATAGGTGGATGCCGTTTCGAAATATCGCCATAAAGGTGGACCAGGGGTGACTCTAGAATGTGTTTGTACGATATGGGTATCAAATTAAAGGTATTAATGACGGTTTTAAAAGGGAGTGATGGTTGTTTTATAGGTGGTCGCCTTTTCGAGATATCGCCATGAAGGTGGACCAGGGGTGACTCTAGAATTTGTTTATACAATATGGGTATCAAAAGAAAGGTGTTAATGAGTATTTTAAAAGGGAGTAATCCTTAGTTCCATAGGTGGACGCCGTTTCGAGATATCGCCACAAAGGTGGACCAGGGGTGACCCTAGAATTTGTTTGTACAATATGGGCATCAAACGAATTGTGTTAATGAGTATTTTAAAAGGGAGGGGGCCTTAGTTCTATAGGTGAACGCCTTTTCGAGGTATCGCAATAAAGGTGGACCAGGGGTGACTCTAGAATGTGTTTGTACGATATGGGTATCAAATTAAAGGTATTAATGAGAGTTTTATAAGGGAGTGGTGGTAGTTGTATATGTGAAGGCGTTTTCCAGATATCGACCAAAATGTGGACCAGGGTGACCCAGAACATCATCTGTTGGATACCGCTAATTTTTTTATATATGTAATACCTGCCAAGATTTTAAGAGTTTTTTATTTCGCCCTGCAGACCTTTTTCATTTTCTTCTACTTAATATTGTAGGTGTCACAACCATTTTATAAAGTTTTTTCTAAAGTTATATTTCGCGTCAATAAACCAATCCAATTACCTCACCATGTTTCATCCCTTTTTTCGTATTTGGTATAGAATTATGGCATTTTTTCATTTTTTGTAATTTTCGATATCGAAAAAGTGGGCGTGGTCATTGTCGGATTTCGTTCATTTTTCATACCAAGACAAAGTGAGTTCAAGTAAGTACGTGAACTAAGTTCGTTAAAGATATGTCGATTTTTGCTCAAGTTATCGTGTTAACGGCCATGCGGAAGGACAGACGAACGACTGTGTATAAAAACTGGGCGTGGCATCAACCGATTTCGCCCTTTTTCACAGAAGATAGTTAACATCATAAAATCTATGCCCCTACCAAATTTCAAAAGTATTCGTTAATTTTTGTTCGACTTATGGCGTTAAAAGTATCCTAGACAAATTAAATGAAAAAGGGCGGAGCCACGCCCATTTTGAAATTTTCTTTTATTTTTGTATTTTGTTGCACCATATCATTACTGGAGTTCAATGTTGACATAATTTACTTATATACTGTAAAGATATTAAATTTTTTGTTAAAATTTTACTTTAAAAAATTTTTTTTTTTAAAAGTGGGCGTGGTCCTGCTCCGATTTTGCTAATTTTTATTAAGCGTACATATAGTAGTAGGAGTAACGTTCCTGCCAAATTTCATCATGATATCTTCAACGACTGCCAAATTACAGCTTGCAAAATTTTAAATTACCTTCTTTTAAAAGTGAGCGGTGCCACGCCCATTGTCCAAAATTTTACTAATTTTCTATTCTGCGTCATAAGTTCAACTAATCTACCGAGTTTTGTCGCTTTATCGGTCTTTTGTAATGAATTATCGCACTTTTTCGGTTTTTCGAAATTTTCGATATCGAAAAAGTGGGCGTGGTTATAGTCCGATATCGTTCATTTTAAAGATCTGAGATGAGTGCTCAGGAACCTACATACCAAATTTCATCAAGATACCTCAAAATTTACTCAAGTTATCATGTTAACGGACGGACGGACCGACGGACGGACATGGCTCAATCAAATTTTTTTTCGATCCTGATTATTTTGATATATGGAAGTCTATATCTATCTCGATTCCTTTATATATGTACAACCAACCGTTATCCAATCAAACTTAATATACTCTGTATCTAAGTATAAAAAAAGCGACGGAGGCGAAAATTGGGAATAAAAAATCGCGCGATTTTTTATTCCAAATTTTCTATTTTTTCGTAAAATAAATAAATGGAGTTGAATGAAAAAGTTCCATTTTCCTCGTTGGTACTATTTAAAAATTTTTCATTAGCTGGAACAATTTAAAGCATCTGGTAGCACCAAGCAAGCAGGAATTAGATAAAATGGCTGTATGCTTGTGTTCGCGGAAAGTAAACAAATAAATTATTAAATTGTACAATAATACGCAAATTTAAACAAATGAAAAGAGTTGATTGTGGTTTTATAAACATCATAAAGTGTACTTATGTATAAAATTCTTGTGAAAGTGTTCGTATGTAGATAAAAATGATAGTTATACCATGGTAACTTTAACAACTAATTACTGGTAAATTGTTAATAACAATGAAAAATTACTTACCGCTCTCGTTGGGGAACTTCATTAGAAGTGCAAAATTCAAAGTTCAAATCCCTTTGGTTTACGAATAAAACCAATTGGTCCCTTAATGTATAGCCGACCCCATTTTTACTCGCCTTTGATAAAATTTTTAATATTTTCAATCTTTCTTTAACTACCTGATAACTTACGAAATTTTGAAATTGTATCACTTAAAAATTACTATTTGTTTCATACGAAGCTGATTAAATACAAAACTTAGATCTCTAGCTTACAAAAAAAATTACAATTTTCTAAGAGTGACGTGTGGGTCTTCGAAAGCACCCGCCTATTTTGGTGTATCTTTTCAAAATTGGCTGTAATATTTGTTTTGAAGAGAAATCAAGATCCAATTCGTACTTAAATTTAACTTATATATTTTACAAATTAAAATTATAAGCAAATTTTATCTTGTGAGGTGTGCGACTGATTTCAAATAGCTGCTTCCATATAAATATTCATATTAACTTAAAAAAAAAATAAATAAAATAAAAAACTTAGTAAAATTGGATTCATAGATCATTAGTTTATCCGCATCAGTTTTTCACAGATGAAACTCCAATTTTTTAACCTTTGGTGTCTTTTTGCCTGGATTGGCCCATGTTTTTAGGTAACATAGCCAGTGAACAGTATTATTCCATTTGGCTTCTAATCCAATTCTTATATTAATTGTCCTAGTTTACGGCCATAACCGTTTAGACGGTTAAGCGCCAATTAAGTAAGTAAGTAAGTAAGTAAGTTTACGATTCAAACTGGCGGTGGGATTAGGGCTGCCAATCGTCATGTTTTAATGCGGAGACTCCCGGTCCCCGGATTGGAAAGATGGGGGGATCATTCAGAGATTCGACATCTCGGTTTTCACGGACGGATCCAAAATGGCTTGCGGAGTGTGAGCGGGAGTATTTGCGAATGTCCCGCCCACGTCCTTATGTATGAGGCTTTCTGACTCGGCAAGTGTTTTTCAAGCTGAGATTTTCGTATCCGATAGGCGTGCAAAGCGTTAATGGATATCAAAGGTAACGGTAACAAGGTAGCCATTTTCTCCGATAGCTAGGTGGCTCTTGGGGCACTCGGGTCAGAGACGGTATCATCAGATATGGTTGGGCAGTGTAGGCAGAGCGCCATGATTCTGGCGAGCCGGCAGATCGGTTCCCTGATATGGGTGCCGGGGCATCGAAACATACAGAGTAACGAGATGGCAGATGAGCTAGCACGGCGTGGAGCAGCTCTTGATGTCTTAGGAGCGAAGGATGTCCTTGCATCCCTGGGACTCATCAAGGGTCGCATCTCCCAGCACTGGTTGGGTGAGGCCAACAATAGGTGGAATCGGTTGCGGATCTGTAGAGTTTCTAAGAGCATGTGGCCACTATATAACGAAAAACGATCGGTAACAGTCCTTAAGATGAACAGAAGGCATATATCCAGAGTAGTTGCGGTGCTCACGGGGCATTGGACAATTGGGGTACATGCGGCACGGATGGGACTGGAACACAATACCTCCTGTCGCAGCTGCAGGCGTCCGGAGGCGGAGGAAACGGTTGAGCATCTGCTGTGCGAATGCCCAGCACACTGTCGAAGCAGAATAAAGTTTCTTTGAAAGCCCTTTTTCGAAAGCCTCGCAGAACTCAAGGATGTTAGGGCGGGAGAGCTTCTCAAATTCATAAACTCCACGGGATGGACATAGGGGGAAGGTTTTTCCCTGAGGCGCGTGAAAATGTTCATTAGTGTTCTTACAACACCCTTTCATTGGTTAACTCACGAGTTTGCGCTACACTCAGAGAAAAAATCGTTCTAAAACGAACGAAACAAGTTCAAAATTAAGAACATTCGTTGACAAAAGTCTGTTAAGTACGTTTTTTCTTACCTCGTAACCGATGGGCTTGTTTTAAGAACAGTTTTTCCAAGCTTCCAAGGGCTTGATTTAAGATTTTTCGTTCTCACGCTTCGAGAACATTTGGGGTCGATTTAAAATTTTTCGGTCTCAATTCAAGAACGGTTCGTGCTTGATCTTTGGTGGGAGGGGAAAGTATTTTTTTAAATATATTTATTTTTTATTAATAATAATTTTTTTGTCATAAATAAAAAATATTTATAACAAAAAAATTGCTACTAAAATTTTAAAGTTTAAGAAAAAATGCATAATAAGCATTTTCTCATACATTTCTCTAATTGAGAAATTATTCTTATTTGAAGATGTAATCTGCATATATACTTAAAACATTTCATAAAAAGTTTGAGAATTACCTGAATGGAACTGAACGAAAAATAAGAGTTAAAAAAAATAGAACATAAAAAATTGTTTTAAAAAAATTCAGAGTTTGACGGTGATCGAACTCGCGCCACACGATCGCAAGCGCAACATCATAGCCGCTGGGCCACTACAACCGCTTCATATCTGGTGCCAAATGTGGTATTTAACATTGTAGTGACACGAAATGTACCGTTTTTTCTTCTTGGGCTTAATTTAAATAGTGTCAGTTCAAGAACAAGGTTGTTGTTTTAAGAACACGTCGTTCGTTTTTCAAGAACAAAAAAGTAAGAACATGAAAAGCTTGAATTGAGTCCGGTGGTGCTAGATTTCAGAACGGCGTTTTTCTCTGAGCGCTAATTGGAGTCAATTGGACTCGCCACTCCAACCAACCAACCCGGTTTCAGTGTGGTTTCTCCAGTCTCCGAATTTCGGACGATAATCTTCGGCGTGATCGAAACTTAATTCTTGCACCTACTATGAAGGTCAACGTAGGCTTTTTCTTAAGTAAAGCGTGGGAGCGCTTAAAACCTTGATATTAACCTTAATCCGCTCGTTGTTTTAGTTTGATATGCTGAATGGGATTTCTTGTTGTTCTCAACTTAAGCTATTATACCGGATTTCAATGAAATTTAAATGCTCTCATACTTAATTTAAATATATAAGAAAAAAAAAAAAAAAATTTAATACTAGGCGCGATATAACTCCGAGAAGAATTTAGGCCATGAGTCTCTTCCAATTAGCGTCGTGCTCCTTTAAATTTTTCCAGGAAACTTTTAATGAGTATATTTGCAATGCAGAAATACACTCAGAGTGTTGGTCAAATCCCTGCCAAGGGGCAACCTCGTTAGAAACTCTTTTTTTAATTGAAAAAAAAAAAAAAAACTTGTTTATAAATTTTTGATGGCCCGGGTACACCTTAAGCCTAGGCCCTTCGTTGTGGTAGTCGGGGAACGTTGCCACCACGCCACGGCGGCCGCCAAAATGAAGGGAAGAATGAGAAGGGTTTGAGAAGTCGTTTGGTCCCAAATTAAAACTAAATTGAGAATAATCTAATGTGTTTTTCACATTTGACTATTTGACAAATCACCGAGATTCTTTAATTTTGCAGGCTTGACCCCAACTAAGCCCTTGGAGAGAATTCCCATGATTATAATCAATCTAAACCAAGTACGTACACGTTGCGACTCCTGATAGGAATAAGAATATTTGCAAGTGTGGCTATGGGGTTTGCTACTTACCCGACCGTGGTAGACAGTCGGACTAGTCGAAAAACTGAAGATACGCGGTCATCTATAATAACCTCTTGACCATAATTACGGCCAAACAACACATAACCTTTAATAGCTTCAGGCGCGAATCTACGAGGGGGGGGGGGGAAGGACATATGGTACAAGGTCGAGAAATTTTATTTTTGAAATATTTTACAGAACAAAAATGAAATATCCAAAGAAAAAAATATTCAAATGTTCAATATTTAAAGTATTTGAAAAATAAAAATTTTGTATGAAAAATCTTTAAGTCCAAGGTGTGGAAATGAAAATATCTAGCATCAATACTGCAGGCCATTTTTTTCTCAACGGAATATCATAGAGAGTAAAATTTTGTGTATGTGCTTTTCCTTGCGTGCAAAAATGTCCTCAAGAACAATTTTTTGCACGGTTTTTGCAAGAATTTTAAAAATAGAAATTTATTTCACAGAAATAAAAAATGTGCTCTTAAAGAGTTTTTAATTACAAGCAAATTGGTGTTTGAATTGTCGGTAAAAGTCTAGTTGAGGGGTCGATTGCTAATACGCTACAAAAAGTATCGAGAGAGCTGTCAAAAGACGCGTATTGACCTCGAAAATAATAATGTGAAAAATAAAATCAATTCAGTAAAAAAACAACATAACATACATAAATTTTTAAATTCACATTGTCAGTTTTATTTCATATAAAATAAGATTTACTGGAGCACTTACATAAATGAAATGTTGGATTTCATTGTTTGATTTGCTTACATTAACTTTTTCTAAATATGTACATTTTAAGAGCTTGAATCAGCCAAGTAAAACCTTCCGTGCTTTTTGGTCTGCGAATATGGAAATTACCGATTCAAAACTAATGCTGCGAGCAAAGCTGGACTCCAACGCCAATGTAACCAGGCTTGTCAAGCGATTTTGGCTCATAGTAGAACGTAAAAAATTTTTCACGCGAGACAATAGACTAAAAGAACGCTCCCCTTCAGCCACACTGACTGGAAGTGTGCAAAATATCCTTAATGCTATGCAGATGTTCGAAAATAATACTTCCATCTTCAAGTCATGAAATTTGTTCAGAAGTGAAATGGTGGCAGCGAATCACATCCCAGATTTGCTAAGTGGATGGCTTTGAGACGAATGATTTCATCTAATAGATCCATAGAAATATCGATACCATAAATCGTGCAGAATGCCGCTGCCTTTTTTCTGAGCTCTTCTTCCGTCAGATCCTGATACTTCCACAAAAAACTAAATTTAATCGCAATGTCATTTACGGCTTCGAAACGTCTTGTCACGTTACCAATCAAGCAGTCCAAAAGAAGGTAAAACACTTGCTGTTTGAATTGAGTTTCGGAATCACACTCAGGTGATTCGCCAGGTAATTCATCGAACTGGCGCTTTCTTATCTTCCTACTATTCTCTGCGAAGGTATTCCCAACTCCTATACTCCCTGCCAGAACCTTACATTCTTGAATGGTGTGATCGACCATTGATCCCTGAACTTCTTCAACTCGACAATCAGGCTACGTATATTTTCTGTTTCCACGTCCAGTGTGGCATTTCTAGCTTGCAGTACCAGATTTCGATGGTTAATTTTCGTCAACACTTTGCGCCAAATGGAGGCTAAGAGGATACACTCAAATTTCCCCATATATGCTTCAATATCTTCCAAATCCGTTACTGTTTCTGAACTCAGATTCAAAAGCTTTTTTGGGGAATGTGAGTTGCGATAGGTTTCACACTATCCACACGAGCAGACCATCGTGTTTGTGACATGCTGTGCAAGGAGCAATTAGTTTTCTCCTTGAGAATTCCCCATCTCTGAGGGCTTGCGCTAAAGATATACAATTTCTGCGTAATACCGAAAAATGTGATGACTTCTGCACAACATTCAGCAGCTTGCACTCCACATAAATTTAAGCTATGACAAATACAAGGTGCAAATATTTCCAGGCAGTTATCTCTCAGGATATGACTCTGCGCTCCTTTGTAATGACCGCTCATATTAATGCCATTATCATACCCTTGCCCCCGGCAGTCATCCAGTGGAATATTGTGCTTTTTTAGAGTGCTGCGAATCAGCTCAGCGATAGCTTCTCCTGTTTTTGCGTCACATTCGAAAAACTCTAAGAAGCATTCTTGGATTTTCCATTTTCCGGAGTCCCTGTCTAATAAAACATAACGCAATATAAAAACAGCCTGCTCAATATGCTCCGAATCAGGGGTCGCATCCACTATTCTGTGTAATACTTGACGGACTTTCTCTCGCCTTCTTACTTACTTACTTAATTGGCGCTTAACCGCCTAAACGGTTATGGCCTTCCAACAAGGCGCGCCAGTCGTTCCTTCGCTCCGCCAGCCAGCGCAGCCGCTGCGTTTTAATTGGCTGGACTATGTTGATGTCTGCGTATAGCTCTTACAGCTCATCATTAAATCTTCTTCGGTACTCGCCATCGCCAACGCGTAGAGGTCCATAAATCTTTCGAAGAACTTTTCTCTCGACCACTCCCAAAGCCGCTTCATCTGCTTTTGTCATGGTCCATGTTTCTGCCCCATATAGCAGGACGGGTACGATAAATGACTTGTAGAGTACGATTTTCGTTCGCCGAGAGAGGACTTTACTTTTCAATTGCCTACCTAGTCCAAAGTAGCATTTATTGGCAAGATTGATTCTTCGCTGGATTTCAGTGCTGATGTTGTTGCTAGTGTTGATGCTGGTTCCCAAATAAACGAAGTCTTTTACTATTTCAAAATTATGGCTGCCAACAGTAGCGTGGTTGCCAAGGCGCATATGCGCTGACTCTTTGGTCGATGACAGCAGGTACTTCGTTTTGTCCTCATTCACCATCAAACCCATCTCCCCCATCAAACCAATTACTTGACTTGCACAGATTTCTATGATCTCATTTTGTATTTGCAGAGACAAATAATGTGCTTGGAGACGATTCTTTTTCGTTTGAGATTCCCTCACCTTCTCCAAATGTTCATGCAATAGGGGGTCATAATTGCTGATCAGTTCCAAAATACTCCAGCGAGCTGCTTCATTTTTAAGGGTTTCCGCTAAGAGAAAATCAACTGAACTTGCATTTGGAATTCTCATTTCATATTGGCGCCACTCTATATAGCAAGTTTTATGATTTTGACTATTTTCATCTTCAGGAATTTTGTCGTGTGACCTCTTCCAACCTTTTTCTTTAGAATAACGTGAAGATTTTGTCAAAACTGATCGGGTATTTTCGGAAATTTTGCTGAAAAGCCGGCATGGAAAACAAAAAAGCGCTTCTTTTGGTGCACTCCAAACGAGCCAATCACGCTTTACTTTTTCTCCGTTTTTTTAGAATAGTATGGAGTGTGATTTGAAGGAAATGGCGACCACTTAAGTCGTTGCGAAGTCGAAATAAAATGTGATTTTAAGTTAGTTGAAGCATTTTTGACAGATAGTGCTTATAAAATTGTTTCAAATACATTTATCTAACTTAAAAGCATCCCTCTCTGCGCCCTGAGAGTATTTAAAAACAGAATACATACATACCTTCGAAAATACTTTGAAATCGAAAGCTTACATTTTGGTATTATTAAGCGCTCTACGCAGATCAAAATCCATTCAAGAAAAATTTTGTAGTTTTTTGAGCAAGAAAATAGCAGTAGGCACAAAATTTTGGCATTTCACGATGCATGGCAATTCATACATGAATACCGCTTTTATAAAAATAAAACAAAATTTATGAAACTTTTTGATACCATATACCCCCCACCCCCCACAACCAAACTCACGATCCGCCACTGAATAGCTTTCAAAATAAAAGTGGCCTACTTTCATCTAGAAAATTTTTTTTGGTTAATCAATGTTTCGAACCGAGACGTCTGCAAAACTTTTCCCTACATTTTCAAAAGTTTATCTAAATTTTTTATAGCTCTTAAAGATAGTAGTGAGGACTGGAAGCGCCTTTGGCGTGGGAAAGAGCGAATATTTTTCTAGCTTTCTGGCCAGCATTGATGCTAGTTGTTAAAGCGGTGGTACGAGGGTTTTAACTACTTACCAATATACTTTGAAAGGGCGGCGGTGTACCTAAACGCAACGGTAAATTGCCCTAGGGCGTAAACAGCAAGGATCCACAAATTTTCTAAAGAAATCGCGCCCACGACGAGTATAAGAGATTTGCCCAAGGGATCTCCTATGGACAAGAGAGTGACCATTTCAGGTTCATTTATTTTTTTCGGCACATGCAGCAGCACTCTCTAGGTTTGGGGTTAGGTACGACGACTCTTCTAGTAAATGAATAAGAGGCAGTTCCGCGGCAAGGAACGAACGCTCTTTTCAATAACACGGTCACATTGCATTACAGTAGTTGTCAAAATTTAACTTCAAAACGGTATTGTCACATTGAACTAACCTAAAATAGCTGATCATGAAAGGGAAATTCTCATAAGAATAAATGGGACGTTTGCTTACTCAAATAGGGCGCGAATTGTGTTTTTTGGCAATTTAAAAAACTTCTATTGGAATGCATAGTCCCCGTGGTAGCAAAAGAGTTAAGTGCAAATTACTCTATGAAGGCACAATATGTTCAAATAGAATTAAGCCACTGTGCGACATCCCAGTACGGATAGAAATAACTGTATGGTTTTTCAAATCGATTAGACAAAGTTTAAACTTGATTTTCAACGAAGTTATGCGATATTTATGTTTGTTCGACAATCGCTTTAAGAACCAATTAGGCAATTCACCAGGCCTCCAATTCGCTTTATGTGCTAAAATTGTATATTGGAAACCATGAAAACAACTAAAAACTCAAGGCTTTACAATGCAAACGTTATAAAACGTGTATTTAATTTAATATTAAATTCAAAAATCAATTGAAAATTTGCACCCAAGCACGATTTATGCCGAAAAAGTGAATGGAATTCGCTGTAGTTCACTTTCATCATCAGCCCGCCAATCTAGCAGCCCCTCAACTGCCACCATAACATCAACTGTGACTTTTAAACTTAAATTCTTAAAAATACTTCAAGTGCTTGCACGCATTCGTGAAATTTGCAAAAGATTTAGTCGATATTTTGCTTTTGGCCACTTTTTTTTTGTTCTAATCCAATGCGACTGGGGCTAAGCACAAAATCGATGCAAACTTTGAGAGCCACTGTGGCGTTGGCATCGGCCCCACAACGAAAACAAACAAAAAATAGAGATTTGTATAAGGAACGAGTACAGCGAATCGGTGCATAAAAGTATAATAACAACAACGCTAACGAATGGCGACTACACGAAGGGGAAAATGAACCGTGTCATGGAGCACACTTTTTTGTTTTAACTTTTTGAGAGTGTGTGAGTTGGTGTGTATGTGTATGGATGTGTTTTGTGTGGTTGAGTTGTTGTTGCCAGCGTACACGTTGATGGGTTTCAAAGCTAAAACCACGCCTGCGATGGAGCAAATACATGAAAGACAAGGTACAGCTACTTTTATTTATATATGGGGGAATGTGTGCGTGCTCACATTTGTTGGAGTACACTTTGAAATACAGAAAGAAGAGCATTATTTTCTAAAGAGAAACGTGTGAGTGCATTTTTTTAGACACGAGAGCGTAGCAATTTTTTGTTTTTGCTCGCGCTGGGAGCAGCACGATTCGTAGATAGAGCAACAACAACAATTCTTAAATGGTAATTGAATAGGTGCTGACATTATTTGTTGATGTAGGGTAGCAGGGGGCGCAGCACACACACACCAATTTTTTGCTGTATGCTGACTGCATTCGGGGCCACAGAAGGAACAAATTGTTAGGTTTTGCAAGTTTTCTTTTTATTTATTTATTTTTTCGTATTATATTCTTCAATTGAAGCCCCCTCCATACACATGCGCATAGCAATTGTTACATTTCTTTGGTATTTTTTTTTTCGTGTGGTATATTGCAAGAAAAATTGTGCGCCCGCTCTCAGTGCAAGCGCAAAGTAATGGAACTCGCGCAGTGGCTCCGCCCATAACGACGTTGCATTGGTGCTGCCAAGCGCACATTTCTACTACACACAAAGCGAATTTATTTATTTTTCTTAAGTTTGCATTCTTTTTTTTGCTATTTCTTCTTTTATAAGTGTCATTTTATTGTTGCTGTTTTGGCAGTAAATGCAATAAAATTCAAAAGGTGTTTATTATTTATTATATGTTGGTGATTTTCTTCTGCATTACAACACCACTACATATACACATACACACATACATACGCATGGGTATAAAAAGCTTGTTTAACATTTGGACGCACGCCATGCTTGTCAAGTTCCCGCACACACATACATATATTCTTATTCCCCCCATCTTTCAGCTTATGTCAGCATTTTGTTATCTGCTACTACTTGCTGTTGTTGTAGTAGTTGTTATACAACACTAGTACATGTTCGCTACGCCGCTGGGTGGCATGGCTGACTGATAAGACGCCCATTCATGTGTTAGTGGGTGTTGTCGTGTTTGTGCGTGTGTGTGTATGTAAGTGTAAGTGCATGGCGGCGCGGTTTTGTGGCTCTTAAAGGATTTTTCAACTTCTTTTACTTAATTTTTCTTTTATCTTTTTTTTGGTTTCCGTTTCAAGCTGATTTGTTTATTTTTATTTTACAACGTCTGCAATTTTTATGCTTTTCTCGTTTATTTTAAATTTTTTTTTCTTATTTTCATAGTTTTTTCGTTGTCGCTCGTTTAGTGCGAATTTTATTTTGCGCAATGGAAAAATGCAGGAAATTGAAAGTCATTTCGTTATTTACAATTTTATCATTTCTACTTATTTGCCGTTGCTGCGTATTTATCGTGCAAAAGTGTTGTATTTGTTAGTGCTAATGTTATTGGGTTTGTTGTCGTTGCTTTTACTGTTTTTGTTGTTCCTCTTGTAAACGTACATTTTTTACTACGTTTCCTGCACATTTAGGTACCTACGCAGCTTATTTTTGTTGGCTATCATTTCTGTTTTGTCATTATTGGAATTATTGTTGTTTTTTTCGCTTGCACAGTAACTCTTTTGCTTAAAATTAGATTTTTATACTTTTCTAGGAAATTAATGTTGGATATATTAAATAATTTTTATACTCAGTTGAGCAGAGCTCACAGAGTATATTAAGTTTGATTGGATAACGGTTGGTTGTACAGGTATAAAGGAATCCAGATAGATATAGACTTCTATATATCAAAATCATCAGGATCGAAAAAAAATTTGATTGAGCCATGTCCGTTCGTCCGTCCGTCCGTCCGTCCGTTAACACGATAACTTGAGTAAATTTTGAGGTATCTTAATGAAATTTGGTATGTAGGTTCCAGAGCACTCATCTCAGATTGCTATTTAAAATGAACGATATCGGACTATAACCACGCCCACTTTTTCGATACCGAAAAAGTGCAATAATTCATTACCAAAGACAGATAAAGCGATGAAACTTGGTAGGTGAGTTGAACTTATAACGAAGAATAGAAAATTAGTAAAATTTTGGACAATGGGCGTGGCACCGCCCACTTTTAAAAGAAGGTAATTTAAAATTTTGCAAGCTGTAATTTGGCAGTCGTTGAAGATATCATGATTAAATTTGGCAGGAACGTTACTCCTATTACTATATGTACGCTTAATAGAAATTAGCAAAATCGGAGAAGGACCATGCCCACTTAAAAAAAAAAAATTTTTTTTTAAGTAAAATTTTAACAAAAACTTTAATACCTTTACAGTATATAAGTAAATTATGTCAACATTCAACTCTAGTAATGATATGGTGCAACAAAATACAAAAAAAAAAGAAAATTTAAAAATGGGCGTGGCTCCGCCCTTTTTCATTTAGTTTGTCTAGGATACTTTTAATGCCATAAGTCGAACAAAAATTTCCCAATTCTTTTGAAATTTGGTAGGGGCATAGATTTTGTGACGCTAACTGTTTTCTGTGAAAATGGGCGAAATCGGTTAAAGCCACGCCCAGTTTTTATACACAGTCGTCCGTCTGTCCTTCCGCATGGCCGTTATCACGATAACTTGAGCAAAAATCGACATATCTTTACTGAACTTAGTTCACATACTTATCTGAACTCACTTTATCTTGGTATAAAAAATGAACGAAATCCGACTTTGACCACGCCCACTTTTTCGATATCGAAAATTACGAAAAATGAAAAAAATGCCATAATTCTATACGAAAAAAGGGATGAAGCATGGTAATTGGATTGGTATATTGACGCGAAATATAACTTTAGAAAAAACTTTGTAAAATGGTTGAGACACCTACCATATTAAGTAGAAGAAAATGAAAAAGTTCTGCAGGGCGAAATAAAACACCCTTGAAATCTTGGGAGGTATTACATATATAAATAAATTAGCGGTATCCAACAGATGATGTTCTGGGTCACCCTGGTCCACATTTTGGTCGATATCTGGAATACGACTTCACATATACAACTACCACCACTCCCTTTTAAAACTCTCATTAATACCTTTAATTTGATACCCATACTGTACAAACAATTTCTAGGTTCACCCCTGGTCCACCTTTATGGAGATATCTCGAAACGGCGTCCATCTATGGAACTAAGGATTACTCCCTTTTAAAATACTCATTAATACCTTTCATTTGATACCCATATCGTACAAACGCATTCTAGAGTCAACCCTGATCCACCTTTATGGCTATATCCCTATATGGCGTCCACCTATAGAACTATGGCCCACTCCATCATAAAATACTCTTTAATGCCTTTCATTTGATACACATGTCATACAAACACATTCCAGGGTTTCCCTCGTTTCATTTTCCTACATGGTTATTTTCCCTTATGTTGTCACCATAGCTCTCAACTGAGTATGTAATGTTCGGTTACACCCGAACTTAACCTTCCTTACTTGTTTAATTTTTATTTAACGACTAGTGAGGGGCATATCAGGGCTTTTAATTAAAAATGCAGGTGATAACTTTTTAAATAATACATAAAACTATAGAGGTGAGGACAGATTTGCATAGATCTTATGAGCAAGCCTGTAAAAAATAAGTGGCGATGGAAACGCGATTGGATGTTGCTGTAAAAATCATAGCAATTGAATTCTGGGATTTTCTTGATTTTTATAGCTGAAAATATCGAATACATTTTGATAGTTTTTCTGTACTGTTTATATGTCTCTGCGTGGCAGTCTTCTGAAATTTCAAATCTTTTTTTTCACATTCTAATAAAATTGCGACCCCGAAGCGAAAGGACACTTCCCCGAAAATTTTGAGGAGTGTTATCGATGTTGCTGGTCCTTTTCCAGATATAGATGCGGTACTTTCCGGTAACAAACACCATTAAAGTACAAAGACCAATGATTTAATATGCCCACATGGAATCTTCTATGCCAGACCACCCCCCATTTCCATGAGGAACTGAGGGTTTGCCAGAGCTTCGATTGATAAATAAGCAGTAATCGGCACGGGTAGGTGAGGCTGACATTTGACTTGGAGAAGCTATAAATTGCGCTGGCAATCCCTTGAATCATTTAGGTATTTCAGTCATACCCCTCCGCGGGCTTATTCTAAACCCCCTAACCATAAATTCTGAGCAATGCTCACATAAACTTTTTTTTCGGTTGAGACTGTAGATTTTTCCGGTTTGATAGGATATAAAACAAATCACTGGGCACTACCACCTTTTAAGTAGATAGTGTTACCGAAAAAACCGGATTTTCGAGAAGTTACCCCTTCCCCAACTCAAAAATTCAATAATGTTAGGCTAAGGCAAAGAATTGATTGACAGTGCGCCAAGGCAATTTTGAGTTTCTATCAAGCCTTATCTGGCTGAGTAGCGGAACTAGTTAATACTTTATGAAGTACACAGAGTGTAGGTACTGAGCTGGGCAGCTCGTAAGCTTTCAGTACTTCAGAATTTAAGATTTTGGCTTTGAACCCTATTGATCTATGTGCGACATAGACAAAAAAAAAAGTGTTTGCATTCGATAACTATCTAATTAAACTTGATTCGAGCACACTTTCAAACCACTGTACCATTTTCTACTTAACGCTGTGCCACCATTGCTGTTGCAATACAAAAATTCTCTTAGTTTTATTGTAATTCAACAATTTCTGCTATTTTTGCTACTGTGGTGGCAGTAAATTCCATTGCTACTATGACTGCTGCTTGTATAGTTGTTGTTTATTTTACATGTAGTTTCATCTACTTATTTACGTTACGACATTTGTTACATTATGTACTTACAAAACTCCTTTATACTCGTTTATAGCTACCAACCAGCAAGCATTTACCTCCGCCGCGCATACCTTCAACGCTCCCTATTCTTCAACCAGAAAGTGGAAAAAAATAACGACTTGTAACACTGCCCACCGCCCAATGACGTCCTTTGCCCACCGTTCGTTCCAACGTTTCAACTCATTTTTATTGCAGCATCTGTGGCCAATGTTGCAGCAGTTACTTTGTTATTATTGTTATTGCTGTTATTTTGTTGTATATTTAAAGCCATTGCTATTGTTATTGTACTTTTTGCTCTACAGCAATTTCGTTGTTGTTATGTAGTTACATAGTTAAGTGTTTATCTTCTATTATATTTTTTTGAGTTTCTTTTACTATCTTTCTATATTTTTTATGCTGCTGTAGTAGCAATTTTTGTTGTTGTACGGTTGCAATTTTCTTGCTCTGACTGTGATGTTGGCATCGGATTTTTGTGTTCAAATGTAATTGCAAATACGAGTTGTGTTTTTAGTTAATTTTTCATTTACTAGATGACCATGTGCATATGAGTTTCAGTACATAGTAGAAATGTATGTACATTATTTCAGTTTTTGTGATCCCGGGATGTTTTGGGTTTCATATAACAAATCTGGGATCTCTGAATTAGGACTGAGATTTGGTATTTGCCCTTACCAAAAACTGAGTCTTTTCCACCACCTCCTGAAATACATAGTTCGAAAGGGATAGTGTAACCAAATATGAAGCTAAAGAACTGGAAATATTTCAGAGAAGCCTTTGGCGCATATTCCAAAATGAGTTCAAGGCTAACCTTACAAGCAACCAATTCAATAACCGCAATGTTCAGAAAACGCAAAAAACTATACAAATAAAAAAATGTTGGTGTCCCCAAGAATGAAAAAAATAATATTTTAAAAATAGAGTTTAAATTATAGTATTGATAAGCAAAAAATTAGATGTTGCTTCGGCCGAGACTTGAACTCAGGAGTACGTTGGGAAAGGGCGATCACGCTACCACCACACCACAGCGGCTTGCTGTTCACATCTGTCTTTACTCAAAACATCGAGCAAAAGCGTTGACTCCAAAATTATTTTTAATTTCACTCCGAAAGTGTAATACTGTTTTCCCACAGAAACTTAATGATCTCATTTCACCTTCTAATGAAATAGTAAATTTTTTGCTTTCACACAGAAGTAACTGCTCGATTAGTATGAAGGATGAAATGTTAAGCGAATAAAATGACAATATACTATACTATATGACAGACAATCATGGCGGAACGATACAAGGTGGCAGCATGGTGACATACCTACTACATACATAAATAAGAATTCCATGTATTTTGTTTTTATAAATTCGATGGACAAATGTCAAAATCGTACTGCGCCGGAAGTTGGTGTATCAAATCAAATAAAAAAAGGTTATAATCAGCTGTTGGATGCGGCTACCTTGTATCGTTCCGCAATGCAGAAAATGACATTTACTTTGACAAATGACATTTTTAAGCACTGACCACATCAAAAACTAAGAAACTGAACGCTCCCAACAGAGTTGCATTGTGCTTTTGACTTCATTAGGCATTCGATTAGCTACTAATGAAATAATTATAGATTCGAATTTTGTAGGGAAGATTGAGCTCAATAAGCGTCTTAATGTAGAAAACTGCCTTTATTTTTCAATAAGCCGTCTGTGTGAAAACAGTATAATACTGTTAGATTACACCAAACTTTATCACATTGCGCTGCTTTGGTGCTAAATTTGAAAGGACACCAAAATGAGTTTTGATATTACTCCGAAAATAATTTTTTTTATATATACATATATGCCAATTAAATTTTTATTTTTAAAACGTCTTTTCTCGTTGATACTGGATATGCTAGAAAATCAAGTAGACAGTTCAGTTCGGTAGTTATTGAATTGGAAAGACCGGGGGTACTCATAACTTCGATAATTAAGATTTCTGAGCTAACAATCTATTGGTCTATGCGGGCGATAATTATTGTGTTGTTTACTCGTGCTCTCAAAATCATCGTGTTAATCTAAGTTATTGGATTAACGAGAACAAAGCTCATACGAGGCAAGAATGGTTGAAAACTATGCTCCAAAGTTTCATTTTGTCCACGCAATGGTTTTTGAATTCTT
This sequence comes from Eurosta solidaginis, assembly GCF_040869045.1. NCBI lineage: Eukaryota > Metazoa > Arthropoda > Insecta > Diptera > Tephritidae > Eurosta > Eurosta solidaginis. Next base: position 262,593,140 of record NC_090323.1, on the reverse strand, counting down.
CAGATTCAGTTCCGATGCACTTTTAAAGTGAACCATTTTAGAGAGCAAAAAAATTTGCTAGTATTAATGAAGAAAAAAGCCTTTGCACAAGAACTCGTCAAAATATTCAAAGACAACTTTCATGCGTACTGCAATCTATTTTACTTTTAGTCATAGTCAAGGCAAAATGATTACATTTAGCTAATAAATTAACTGTACAGTTTTTTTTATATCCAGGGACTTTTGTAATTGTAAAATAAAGAATTGTTTCAGACAAAAACAAATAAATAAATAATTACAAGGGGCGATTATCTCCGAAGAGAGCTTAAGCCAAGCTTCTCGTCCAATTTGGGGAGTGCTTCTTTTAATTTTTCCTAAAAAGTTAGCGGAACAGGGCCTACATGTTTTACGCTGGCTCCTAATGGCACCTGCAAGGCAGATGAGTTTTTACTAAGAAGCCTTTCATGGCAAAAATGAACTTTCTAATTTAAAAAACTTGCTTCTAAAACTTTTAATTTGCTTTGTCTGGGGCTGAAACCCAGGATCTTCGGTGTGGTAGGCGAAGCACGCTACAACCACACCACGACAAATATGGTCTTAAAAAACGAGACATCAGGGCGGACAAAGCGACTGCACTCCGCGATTGTCGATCAGTTGACAAAAATACTCAACCAAAGCCACGTTTTCTTTTTGTAAACATTTTTCCCAACTGCTAACAACGTATGCATTGTTTGCATTTTTCAAATTTTCTGTTTTTTAAACAGTTGGGAGTGGAACATTTTACACTGTTGCAAAAAAAAAAAGAATATAAAAAAGCAAAAATGTTTCTCCTAGGCTTAATCTTATGAAAATTCGTGTAAAGCGGATTCAAAAACATAAGTCATCATGGCTTAGGAAAAATTCTGCTATTTTAGTCATGTAATAATTTTAAAATATTTATTTTATTTGCTAAATACAAATTCTTATATTTGTATACTCAGCTGAGCAGAGCTCACAGAGTATATTAACTTTGTTCGCATAACGGTAATCCGTAAGGGCATAAATTAATGGAGATAGATATAGACTTCTATATATCAAAATGATCTGGGTGAAAAAAGAAATTCATTTAGCCATGCCCGTCCGTCTGTAAACACGATAACTTGAGTAAATTTTGAGGTATCTTGATGAAATTTGGTATGTTGGTTCCTGGGCGCTCAAATCAGATCGCTGTTTAAAATGAATGATATCGGACTACAACCACACCCACTTTTTCGATATCGAAAATTTCGAAAAACCGAAAAAAGTGCGATAATTCATTACCAAAGACGGATAAAGCGATGAAACTTGGTAGGTGCGTTGAACTTATGATGCAAAATAGAAAATTAGAAAAATTTTGGACATTGGGCGTGGCACCGCCCACTTTTAAAAGAAGGTAATTTAAAAGTTTGGCAAGCTGTAATTTGGCAGTCGTTGAAGATATCATGATGAGTTTTGGTAGGCGCGTTATTCCTATTACTATATGTGTGCTAAAAAAAATTTGTGAAATCGGATGACGAACACGCCCACTTTTAAAAAAAAATTTTATATCTTAACTAAACTTAGCTCACGTACTTATCTGAAGTCACTTTATCTTGGTATAAAATATGGCCGAAATCCGACTATGACTACGCCCACTTTTCCGATATCGGAAATTACGAAAAATGAAAAAAATGCCATAATTCTGTACCAAATATGAAAAAAGAGATGAAACATGGCAAAATATAACTTTAGAAAAAACTTTGTAAAATGAGTGTGACACCAATCATATTAAGTAGAAGAAAATGAAAAAGTTCTGCAGGGCGAAATCAAAAGCCCTTGGAATCTTGGCAGGAATACTGTCCGTGGTATGACATATATAAACAAGTAAGGAAGGCTAAGTTCGGGTGTAACCGAACATAACATACTCAGTTGAGAGCTATGGAGACAAAATAGGGAAAATCAATCTGGGGTAACCCTGGAATGTGGTTGTATAACATGTGTATCAAATGAAAGGTATTAAAGAGTATTTTAAGAGAGAGTAGGCCATAGTTCTATGGATGAACGCCATTTAGGGATATCGCCATAAAGGTGGACCAGGGCTGACTCTAGAATTTGTTTGTACGATATGGGTATCAAATGAAAGCTGTTAATGAGTATTTTGAAAAGGAGTGATCCTTAGTTCCATAGGTGGACGCCATTTCGAGATTTCGCCATAAAGGTGGACCAGGGGTGTCTCTAGAATGTGTTTGTACGATATGGGAATCAAATGAAAGGTGTTACTGAGCATTTTAAGAGGGAGTGGGCATTAGGTGTATAGGTGGACGCCCTTTCGAGATATCGCCATTAGGGTGGGCCAGGGGTGACTCTAGAATGTTTGTACGATATGGGTATCAAACGAAAGGTGTTACTGAGCATTTTAAGAGGGAGTGGGCATTAGGTCTATAGGTGGACGCCTTTTCGAGATATCGCCATTAGGGTGGGCCAGGGTGACTCTAGAATGTGTTTGTACGATATGGGTATCAAATGAAAGGTGGTAATGAGTATTTTAAAAGGGAGTAATCCTTAGTTCTATAGGTGGACGCCTTTTCGAGATATCGCCATAAAGGTGGACCAAGGGTGACTCTAGAATGTTTGTACGGTATGGGTATCAAACGAAAGGTGTTACTGAGCATTTTAAGAGGGAGTGGGCATTAGGTCTATAGGTGAACGCCTTTTCGAGATATCGCCATTAGGGTGGGCCAGGGTGACTCTAGAATGTGTTTGTACGATATGGGTATCAAACGAAAGGTGTTACTGAGCATTTTAAGAGGGAGTGGGCCTTAGGTCTATCGGTGGACGCCTTTTCGAGATATCGCCATTAGGGTGGGCCAGGTGTGACTCTAGAATGTTTGTACGATATGGGTATCAAACGAAAGGTGTTACTGAGCATTTTAAGAGGGAGTGGGCCTTAGGTCTATCGGTGGACGCCTTTTCGAGATGTCCCCATTAAGGTGGACCAGGGGTGATTCTATAATGTGTTTGTACGATATGGGTATCAAATGAAAGGTGGTAATGAGTATTTTAAAAGGGAATGGGCTTTAGTTCTATAGGTGAACGCCTTTTCGAGAAATCGCCATAAAGGTGGACCAGGGGTGACTCTAGAATATGTTTGTACGATATGGGTATCAAATGAAAGCTGTTAATGAGTATTTTGAAAAGGAGTGATCCTTAGTTCCATAGGTGGACGCCGTTTCGAGATATCGCCATTAGGGTGGGCCAGGTGTGACTCTAGAATGTTTGTACGATATGGGTATCAAACGAAAGGTGTTACTGAGCATTTTAAGAGGGAGTGGGCCTTAGGTCTATCGGTGGACGCCTTTTCGAGATGTCCCCATTAAGGTGGACCAGGGGTGATTCTATAATGTGTTTGTACGATATGGGTATCAAATGAAAGGTGGTAATGAGTATTTTAAAAGGGAATGGGCTTTAGTTCTATAGGTGAACGCCTTTTCGAGAAATCGCCATAAAGGTGGACCAGGGGTGACCCTAGAATATATTTGTACGATATGGGTATCAAATGAAAGCTGTTAATGAGTATTTTGAAAAGGAGTGATCCTTAGTTCCATAGGTGGACGCCGTTTCGAGATTTCGCCATAAAGGTGGACCAGGGGTGTCTCTAGAATGTGTTTGTACGATATAGGAATCAAATGAAAGGTGTTACTGAGCATTTTAAGAGGGAGTGGGCATTAGGTGTATAGGTGGACGCCCTTTCGAGATATCGCCATTAGGGTGGGCCAGGGGTGACTCTAGAATGTTTGTACGATATGGGTATCAAACGAAAGGTGTTACTGAGCATTTTAAGAGGGAGTGGGCATTAGGTCTATAGGTGGACGCCTTTTCGAGATATCGCCATTAGGGTGGGCCAGGGTGACTCTAGAATGTGTTTGTACGATATGGGTATCAAATGAAAGGTGGTAATGAGTATTTTAAAAGGGAGTAATCCTTAGTTCTATAGGTGGACGCCTTTTCGAGATATCGCCATAAAGGTGGACCAAGGGTGACTCTAGAATGTTTGTACGGTATGGGTATCAAACGAAAGGTGTTACTGAGCATTTTAAGAGGGAGTGGGCATTAGGTCTATAGGTGGACGCCTTTTCGAGATATCGCCATTAGGGTGGGCCAGGTGTGACTCTAGAATGTTTGTACGATATGGGTATCAAACGAAAGGTTTTACTGAGCATTTTAAGAGGGAGTGGGCATTAGGTCTATAGGTGGACGCCTTTTCGAGATATCGCCATTAGGGTGGGCCAGGGGTGACTCTAGAATGTTTGTACGATATGGGTATCAAACGAAAGGTGTTACTGAGCATTTTAAGAGGGAGTGGATATTAGGTCTATAGGCGGGACGCCTTTTCGAGATATCGCCATTAGGGTGGGCCAGGGTGACTCTAGAATGTGTTTGTACGATATGGGTATCAAATGAAAGGTGGTAATGAGTATTTTAAAAGGGAGTAATCCTTAGTTCTATAGGTGGACGCCTTTTCGAAATATCGCCATTAGGGTGGGCCAGGTGTGACTCTAGAATGTTTGTACGATATGGGTATCAAACGAAAGGTGTTACTGAGCATTTTAAGAGGGAGTGGGCATTAGGTCTATAGGTGGACGCCTTTTCGAGATATCGCCATTAGGGTGGGCCAGGGGTGACTCTAGAATGTTTGTACGATATGGGTATCAAACGAAAGGTGTTACTGAGCATTTTAAGAGGGAGTGGACACTAGGTCTATAGGTGGACGCCTTTTCGAGATATCGCCATTAGGGTGGGCCAGGGGTGACTCTAGAATGTTTGTACGATATGGGTATCAAACGAAAGGTGTTACTGAGCATTTTAAGAGGGAGTGGGCATTAGGTCTATAGGTGGACGCCTTTTCGAGATATCGCCATTAGGGTGGGGCAGGGGTGACTCTGGTATGTGTTTGTACGATATGGATATCAAATTAAAGGTATTAATGAGGGTTTTAAAATCGAGTGGCCCTTAGATGTATATGTGAAGCCGTTCTCGCGATATCGACCAAAATGTGGACCAGGTGATCCAGAAAATCATCTGTCGGGTACTGCTAATTTATTTATATATGCAATACCACTAACAGTATTCCTGCCAAGATTCCAAGGGCTGTTGATTTCGCCTTGTAGAACTTTTTCATTTTCTTCTACTTAATATGGTAGGTGTCACACCCATTTTACAAAGTTTTTTCCAAAGTTATATTTTGCGTCAATAAACCAATCCAGTTACCATGTTTCATCCCTTTTTTCGTATTTGGTATAGAATTATGGCATTTTTTTCATTTTTCGTAATTTTCGATATCAATAAAGTGGGCGTGGTTATGGTCAGATTTCGCCCATTTTTTATACCAGGAAAAAGTGAGTTCAGGTAAGTACGTGGGCTAAGTTTAGTAAAGATATATCGGATTTTGCTCAAGTTATTGTGTTAACGGCCGAGCGGAAGGACAGACGGTGGACTGTGTATAAAAACTGGGCGTGGCTTCCACCGATTTCGCCCATTTTCACAGGGAACAGTTACTGTCATAGAATCTATGCTCCTACCAAATTTGAGAAGGATTGGTAAATTTTTGTTCGACTTATGGCAATAAAAGTATTCTAGACAAACTAAATGAAAATGGGCGGAGCCACGCCCATTTTGAAATTTTCTTTTATTTTTGTATTTTGTTGCATCATATCATTACTGGAGTTGAATTTTGACTTAATTTACTTATATACAGTAAAGATATTAAATTTTTTGTTAAAATTTGAATTTTAAAAAATTTTTTAAAAAAGTGGGCGTGTTTTTCATCCAATTTTGCTTATTTTTATTTAGCGCATATAGAGTAATAGTAGTAACGTTCCTGCCAAATTTCATCATGATATCTTCAACGACTGCCAAATTACAGTTTGCAAAACTTTTAAATTACCTTCTTGTAAAAGTGGGCGGTGCCACGCCCATTGTCCAAAATCTTACTAATTTTCTATTCTGCGTCATAACGTCAACACATCTACCAAGTTTCGTCGCTTTATCTGTCTTTTGTAATGAATTATCGCACTTTTTCGGTTTTTCGAAATTTTCGATACCGAAAAAGTGGGCGTGGTTATAGTCCGATATCGTTCATTTTAAATAGCGATCTGAGATGAGTGCTCAGGAAGCTACACACCAAATTTCATCATGATACCTCAAAATTTACTCAAGTTATCGTGTTAACGGACGGACGGACGGACGGACGGACATGGCTCAATCAAATTTTTTTTCGATCCTGATTATTTTGATATATGGAAGTCTATATCTATCTCGATTCCTTTATATATGTACAACCAACCGTTATCCAATCAAACTTAATATACTCTGTGAGCTCTGCTCAACTGAGTATAATAAATTAGCGGTACCCGACAGATGATGTTCTGGAACACATTTTGGTCCACATTTTTGTCGATATCTGGAAAACGCCTTCACATATACAACTAAGGGCCACTCCCCTTTAAAACACTCATTAATACCTTTAATTTGATACCCATATCGTACAAACACATTCTAGAGTCACCCCTGGTCCACCTTTATTGCTATATCTCGAAAAGGCGTCCACCTATAGAACTAAGGCCCACTACGTTTTAAATACTCATTAACACTTTTCGTTTGATACACATGTCATACAAACACATTCCAGGGTTTTCCTAGGTTCATTTTGCTAAATGGTGATTTTCCCTTATTTTTTCTCCAAAGCTCTCAGCTGAGTATGTAATGTTCTGTTACACCCGAACTTAGCCTTCCTTACTTGTTTTAATTCAATCCCGCGATTGTTAAAATAATTCGGTGTTGAATGCTCTAATAAATATGTACAGCAGAGAACATGAAAATAGAAGTGGCAATTTTTATAAAACTTCGTCAATTACATTTTTGTTTTTTATGAAGCTTTGTAAATCAACCTCATCAACATTTTCGAAATAAGTAAAAAAAAAAGTTTACTTAAATTTCGAGCATTTTATTTTGAGTTCTCTTTTTGTTTTTTTTTTTTTTGAGCTAGCAATTATGTAGCCTAATCAACTTTAATCTAACAAAACACAAGTTAAAAGTCTATAAAATTTCGTATTGATTTTGAACATTTTTTCCGAAGGGTGTTTAAGATTGGGAGATTAAGATGCAGTTAGAAAATTTATGGAAGTTTTTTCAGTTATCCACAATAGAAGAAAGAAGTACTAAATTGAACAAATTTGATAAAAACTGTTACTGCCATTTTTGTGTTCGCTGCTGTATGTATGTACATTGTTGTAGGATGAGAATGTTGTTTGCTTTTTCTTTTTCTGACATTAAAAAAACAGAACGGAAGTTAATGACGGTTTTGTATTTGAAAATTGACATTAAAAAATGTTGAAATGAGAAAATTTTAAATTAAATTCTTTTCACAATCTTCAGTCCACAAACATTTCTAAACTGGAAAGGATTATTTCTGCATTGAACTTATTTAAAGACTTTGACTCAGAAGTATAACCACGTTTAGTTTCATAACTGCGAAAAACGCCAGCTTTTCAGTCTAAATTAAATAAACATTCAAAGAAGCTCACTGTTCCTAATTAGCTCACTCTCTGTCTCCTACTGCTCCCAATATATTCAGCAATACACAAAAGCAAAACTTAGACTAACAGCCTAACTCTATTTTGTATCTACTGACCAGAATGCCAAAACGTAGGATTTTCTCCCATTCATGAGACTTTTTAACAAAAAATGATCCAAAAGGATGAAAGGGATTTCCGCATGCTAACAGAACAAAAACTAGGAATTTTCGAAGCAAGTACTTGAATAGCTGGCCCAGTAGTTATGCAGGGCTCGTGTGACCTTTTAGGATCATTGCCGGAAAACCATTTTCACTCAAACGATAACTAATTATGCAACTGTCAAACTATTTCTAACAATTTTAAAAGTTATGGATCCAACGAGTACTATTTTTCGCTAGTTCATATAGGTCATTAATCCGTTCCACCATTTCAGAGCTATTGTGATTTAAAATCAGTTTCGATTACGGCATGGCATTGGAGGACTAACTAAAGGCCCCGGAGAATATCACACCCTTGCCCTTACAAAAGGACGTCCTGCCCAACATCGCAGACTTTATGGTATACTTTATCTCAACATCTCCCATATTGTAAACTAAATGTCTTGAGAAATGTCCAATGAAGAGTCTTGATAATTGGCATGGTAATTGCGCCATCAGAAAGTGCTTGTCGAATTGGTTATCTGGCCACTGCTAGAGCAACAGTGAATATAGGAGTTAGAAAAATTATGTGAACACACCCTTAATGCTTATAAAATGATATAAATAGTTTTTTTACATACCCATATTTAGAATGTAATGAACATTTTATGTTTAAGGAACATTTTGCTTGGTCGGAAAAGGTGGGGAATTTCGCAGCACTTTTGGCATTGATCATACCAATTGTAAGAGTAACGAGCCAAATTTAGGTTGCTATTTTCAGGAGTTAAACAAAAACCGAAATAAATTGGTTGCTCTTTTTCATGACGGAAATTAGTGGTACACTTGTAGCTACATTTGAAAATTACAACAACAATCGCTGTACATTTCACAAAATTTCTAAAAATAAATTATATCCAAATTCAAACAGCTGTAAAGTAATTTGCGTGATTTTTTTTTAATTTTCTTAAAATGTAAGTAAAACTTGTATTTAAGAGTTGTAAAATTCACAATATTTCCAGTTTTTGCGCTCGAATGATGTTTTTATACTCAGTTGAGCAGAGCTCACAGAGTATATTAAGTTTGATTGGATAACGGTTGGTTGTACATATATAAAGGAATCGAGATAGATATAGACTTCCATATATCAAAATAATCAGGATCGAAAAAAAATTTGATTGAGCCATGTCCGTCCGTCCGTCCGTCCGTCCGTTAACACGATAACTTGAGTAAATTTTGAGGTATCTTGATGAAATTTGGTATGTAGATTCCTGGGCACTCATCTCAGATCGCTATTTAAAATGAACGATATCGGACTATAACCACGCCCATTTTTTCGATATCGAAAATTTCGAAAAACCGAAAAAATGCGATAATTCATTGCCAAAGGCGGCTAAAGCGATGAAACTTGGTAGGTGGGTTGATGTTATGACGTAGAATAGAAAATTAGTAAGATTTTGGACAATGGGCGTGGCACCGCCCACTTTTACAAGAAGGTAATTTAAAAGTTTTGCAAGCTGCAATTTGGCAGTCGTTGAAGATATCATGATAAAATTTGGCAGGAACGTTACTACTATTACTATATATGTGCTAAATAAAAATTAGCAAAATTGGATGAAGAGCACGCCCACTTTTTAAAAAAAAATTTTTTTAAATTCAAATTTTAACAAAAAATTTAATATCTTTACTGTATATAAGTATATTAAGTCAGAATTCAACTCCAGTAATGATATGATGCAACAAAATACAAAAATAAAAGAAAATTTCAAAATGGGCGTAGCTCCGCCCATTTTCATTTAGTTTGTCTAGAATACTTTTAATGCCATAAGTCGAACAAAAATTTACCAATCCTTCTTAAATTTGGTAGAGGCATAGACTCTATGACGGTAACTGTTTTCTGTGAAAATGGGCGAAATCGGTGGAAGACACGCCCAGTTTTTATACACAGTCCACCGTCTGGCCTTCCTCTCGGCCGTTAACACAATAACTTGAGCAAAAACAGATATATCTTTACTAAACTTAGTCCACGCACTTATCTGTACTCACTTTATATTGGTATCAAAAATGGCCGAAATCCGACCATAACCACGTCCACTTTATCGATATCGAAAATTACGAAAAATGAAAAAAATGCCATAATTCTATACCAAATACGAAAAAAGGGATGAAACATGGTAACTGGATTGGTTTATTGACGCAAAATATAACTTTGGAAAAAATTTTGTAAAATGGGTGTGACACCTACCATATTAAGTAGAAGAAAATGAAAAAGTTCTACAAGGCGAAATCAACAGCGTTTGGAATCTTGGCAGGAATACTGTTAGTGGTATTGCATATATAAATAAATTAGCAGTACCCGACAGATGATTTTCTGGATCACCTGGTCCACATTTTGGTCGATATCGCGAAAGCGCCTTCACATATTCATCTAAGGGCTACTCGCTTTTAAAACCCTCATTAATACCTCTAGTTTGATATCCATATCGTACAAACACATTCTAGAGTCACCCCTGATCCACCCTAATGGCGATATCTCGAAAAGGCGTCCACCTATAGACCTAATGCCCTCTCCCTCCTAAAATGCTCAGTAACACCTTTCGTTTGATACCCATATCGTACAAACATTCTAGAGTCACCCCTGACCCACCCTAATGGCGATATATCGAAAAGTTGTCCACCTATAGACCTAATGCCCACTCCCTCTTAAAATGCTCAGTAACACCTTTCGTTTGATACCCATATCGTACAAAGATTCTAGAGTCACTCTTGGTCCACCTTTATGGCGATATCTCGAAAAGGCGTCCACCTATAGAATTAAGGAATACTCCCTTTTAAAATACTCATTACCACCTTTCATTTGATACCCATATCGTACAAACACATTCTAGAGTCACCCCTGGCCCACCTTAATGGCGATATCTCGAAAAGGCGTCCACCGATAGACCTAAGGCCCGCTCCCTCTTAAAATGCTCAGTAACACCTTTCATTTGATACCCATATCGTACAAACATTCTAGAGTCACCCCTGGCCCACCCTAATGGCGATATATCGAAAAGTTGTCCACCTATAGACCTAATGCCCACTCCCTCTTAAAATGCTCAGTAACACCTTTCGTTTGATACCCATATCGTACAATGATTCTAGAGTCACCCTTGGTCCACCTTTATGGCGATATCTCGAAAAGGCGTCCACCTATAGAACTAAGGATTACTCCCTTTTAAAATACTCATTACCACCTTTCATTTGATACCCATATCGTACAAACACATTCTAGAGTCACCCCTGGTCCACCTTTATGGCGACATCCCTAAATGGCGTCCATCCATAGATCTATGGCCTACTCTCTCTTAAAATACTCTTTAATACCTTCCATTTGATACACATGTCATACAACCACATTCCAGGGTTACCCTAGGTTCATTTTCCTACATGGTGATTTTCCTTATTTTGTCTCCATAGCTCTCAACTGAGTATGTAATGTTCGGTCACACCCGAACTTAGCCTTCCTTACTTGTTTGATGTGCTTTCAGGTCAAAAACAACAACACCAGAGCAATATGGAAAATTGGCAGATATGATGGAGAGAAAGCCAGATATAGCCAACGGTTTCCACCAGTGTCCGAAGGAAGATGTGCAGGCTCCAAATTGTAAGAAAATGTTCTACTTTCACGTGCAATTACTTACAGCCCGTCGATCATCTGGAAGGGATTGCACATATCTCGTAATCTTCTCCTTTCAATTCTCACCACAGCATTCTGAGATGCGCTGCTCTCCTCCTCAACCAGTAATATCGCCGCGGATAAGGATTCCATACTTACGTTTAATAAAAATAATAACAATATAAAAATTTTACTTTTATTTCTTTGAACAGCACTAATTTGTGTATTTTTGCTTTGTTATGTTCCAGTTTCACATATTTCAAGGCAAACAGCTGATTTCGAAAGAGTTACAGCTCTTCCTCTTTTTCTTTCAATCCAATTGCAACGCATGATACCTACTTTCGACTCCGGCGGAGCGTAGAGCGGGAACGTAATCGAAATGCATGATAGGGGTGAACATCTTAACGCTTTGCTTAGTTATTATAACTTTAAACTAAAATAACAACAACAAAATAACAATGAGCACACAAACACAAAAAACGCGGCCATTTTTAAATGCAACATTTAAATCTAATTAACAGAAATTCATTAGTGTTAAGCACACAAGTTAAATGTGTTTGTACGACAAAAAGGCCGCTCCAACGTGCCATCGGCCAGCCAAGCAGCTAACCGACTTGCACAAGCAACCCGCATCCAGCCGGATTGAGTGAGTGCGGCAAGCCACATAAGCGTAGCTAACTAAATAACGCCATCCAGTCTCGCAGGTTGTCCAATGTTGACGGCCATTTGGCTGCCGTTGTTGCTGTTTGCCGTTTCCATTACCGTTTGCTTCGACCGATCCAGCGTCCATTGGCTTGGCTTACCGCTAAATCTGCCTATGGCTGTGACTCTAAATTTGGCTTTGTTCTTGGCTAAGTGCAATCATTTGTTTGTCCGCCGTAATGTCAGAACACATTTGGTTGCATGCCACCACATTTTAGCATCTACCAACAACTTTCAACGTAATCTCCATTCTCTACTTCATGTCATTTCAGCGCGCTTTCGTGCATTTTATCGTGTTTGTCAGTATGTTTTAAACCATTATACATATATACTTATTTATAAATATATACATACGTACATATGTACTTAACAACAACTGATTTGCTTGTTTCGACACAGATGCAGCTTATTTTGTTGCTGTTTGAATTTTTTTCCTCGGCCCCATGTCCTGCACAATTTCTTTATCGATACGACATATAAATATTCATTTTTAATGTTGACCGCCATATAAATTTCCTTATGTTATTGATGATTTCTTCCCAAAGAGGACACATGTTTCGGCCATCAACTGCAGCCAAGTCGGCCACTTTGATGTTCATTCTGTTTTAACAGTGGCAATGCTTTAAGAACGTAGATTGGGAAGGCCAGGTTGGTGTTGGCGCGGTAAGAGGCTGTGTAACGCTATCAGCGAAGTAGCTGCTAACTAAATGAGCAGAGACAAGCGGCATAGCATGGAAACGATTGGTCTTAAACCGATGCCGATATGTGGCAAACAAGTGAAAAGGTGGAGCAGTTGACTGCGTTGCTTTATATGTATAAGGGTGGTCAAAATATTGTTTTTTTTTTGGTATAGTGAAAATATTCAAAGGTGACTCAACGTGATTTTAGTTTTCACATACCAATCTTATGAGGAATTTCCAAGTCTACTGGATCTCTAGCCCTTAACCCAAATCACTAGCTACATATACACATTATTTAAGATATAAGATTTTTTGCCCAGTTGACTCGTTTAGGGCCGTTTTCACTATCTACAGTTAAGTTAAGTTTTACCTGGAGGATAGCAATCTGCGAGATAGCTTCATTTGACAATTTAGTTTTCACCAACATAGGGTGACCAATCCCCAGTTAAGTCGATAATTGTGAATACATGAAAACTAGCCAAACAGCTGACTTTTGTTTACACTTTTTCTATGTTCTAAACTGAGACGCGAAACTTCAGTTGGCATGGAAATAAGTATAGTTTGAAAAAACTAAAAACATGCTTTTAAATAATGTCGAACTAAAAAGTTAAAAATAATTTTCAAAATAAGATTGAACGAAAAATACTAGTATTTTTTGTGAAAAAAGCGTCGGGCGTTCGATATACGAAATAATACTAATATTATTCGTCTATTATTATTTTTAACTTATTTTGAAAATTATTTTTTACACTTTAGTTCGATATTATTTAAAAGTTAAAAAACACGATTTTTTAACTATATTTTTCACGTTTTAGTTTCATATACTATAATGGCGATTTTTTTTAAACTATATTTGTTTATAACTCTCCTTTGCGCGCTTTGTTACAAAGAAACATATATACATTCAAGTGTTAAAAACGAAAACTTCGATAACTTTTAGATAAGTGACTAACTGAAGATGGCAAAATCGGCCATTAGTAGTTATTCGAGGTGAAAGTTCAAACGCGTTGAGGCACCTCTAAACATTAGAATAAAAACATTAAATTTTTACTGGCTATTCGTTTGGATATTTGATTGTTTTTTTATGCCTACCCTAATATGTGTACACAATATTCAAAGATGGAAGGGAAGAGACCGATCGTTATTTTCTGCGTTTATTTTGTAGTTTCGGTAATTTTTTTATCGTTATACAACACTAATTTCATGTTTTCGGGATTCGAGTTGCTTGTTGGTTTTATCTCTTAAATGCCGCCGAAATAAATCAATGCAAATGAAATTAAAATTGCAGGTTTTATGGCAATTACTGAGCAGCGATTTTCTTTGAAGTTGCGGAGTACACATTTTTTTTTCCAATTTTTTGTTTCTTTTTTTTTTTGGTTTTTTGAAAATTGGGTTAGTTCTTAAAATGGTAGATGCAGCTAGCTGCGCTGTAACTGCTACGCTGTGGCCGGAAATGTTAAACTCTTAAAATAAAATAAGGTTATAGAAAAAATAGTCAGAACTAAAAAAGGATATTAAATTTCAGAATATGCAAATTACAGCAAATATTAATCAAAATCTTAAAATAGATCAAAATCTACCTAAAAAAACTGTAAACATAATTTTATCGGCAGATATTTCGGAAAAAATATAGGACACGAGTGTGGAGGAACAATCTAAAACCACACACCGATGAAACAATTTTTTTCTCAGAACATGGAAAATGGTAGTAATTTTTCGTCATACACAGTTTTTTCTTAATTTAGTATAGATGTGAAGTGATTCCCAAAAAATTCGAAAAATCTCAGATTAAAAAAACGAAATTATTTAATTAATTATATGTGACCCGGTCTATGAAAAGGTGGCTTATGACTCAAAAAAGAAATTGCGAGAAACAGCTGTTAACAGCTGTTTTTTTTTGAGTCATAAGCCACATTTTCATAGACCGGGTCACATTTCACACAAGAGTCAGTTTTCGTAAGAGTTAATAATATTTAAACTTTTGAGCATGATTAAATCAAAAGTCTGCATGCTAATGTAATAAAATTTCGCTGATTAAAAACTATTTGGGATATTTTTAAGAATGAAATGAAAAAAAGGTTTGCAATGCCTTTTACCATAAATTTTCAACTAAAGTGTGCACCATCGTTCTCGAGTTTTACAATTTCAAAATAACAAAGTACACTCTGTTTAATCGTCTGGCATAAATAGGCTTAAATAAAATTACGCCAGAAACTGTAAATGGCATATGGTTCGTGATTATTTGAATTAACAAAATCCGTTTCAAGTAAAATTGGTACCGCTCGGAAAATCTCACGTTTATTCTTTTTGCTTCCAGCGGTATATACAAACCTATAACAAAATTAAACTGATAACTTATATTTCAATCACTAATTATCTTTCCCTGTAGTGTTAGAATAATACGAAATGGTCTCAAAATTATTACGTAACTGGCCCTAGATGATTTCGAAGCAATCTTATAAACTGTCCCGAAGACATCCCGAAACTCTCACGAAACGATCCTGACGTTATCTTAAAATGGTTTCAGAAACAGGTCTTGCATGACGATAATCGCTTGATATTCGCGAGAAACTGCATTATTTCTTCTGGTTATTAGTTAAAAGCAATTACTCAATGACAGCATTAATGACCGCTAGAGTAAACGCGTGAAAGGTTTGAAAGCGTAGTTACCCAGTATACAAGGCCAACAAGGGTGCACCCAAGGGGCACCCCCTGTACTTTTGTAACTTTTGGTAAAATTTTCTAAATTGGCCTCTGGATATGCACCCTTAAGCGCAATATACGGGGGCGACCCCGTTTGGAGAAACTTTCTTCTAATTGAAAAAGATTTGCTGTTGCTTTGCCCGGGGTTAACGCCCAGGATATTCGGCGCGTCAGGTGGAGGACGCCACCACGGAAGCCAATGATTGCTAGAAAAAAATTGATATATTGAATTTTTAACCCATAACAACCTCAAAGTCACACACATATCGAGCCCCAAAAGCAATTAACAAAATAAAAGTTGTATATGAGAAGATTTTCGAGGTGTCATCCCATGTTTTCAAAATGCCAAATTTCAAGAAAAAAATCCAGGATTATCTCACTTCTTCGATAGTAACACAATGCCAAATTTTTTCCTTGGAATTTTGCCACTTAGAATAATGTTGTGGCACTTTAAACAATTCCCTTGTATTTTTTTTTTATTGGCTACACTAAAATTGCAGTTTTGATCGATATATATGCAATTAACAGTCATATTTCCCCATCTTAAAGATTAATATATTGATTCAAGTGCCTTTGCAGACGAGTGAAAGTAAAATTTAATCAAAATCATAAAAATATATTAACAATACTTCCTATCCCCTGTGTTTCATCGCTGTCAAATTATTTGTTTATTATTTATACACACACAATCATATATATCGGCATAGGTTGAACTGGCCGTGGTTCGGTGAGGACCTCACATAGACTGAATGAGTCCATAGTGTTAAACATCGGCATAAAAATACTATAAATGTTGGCCAAACCGAAAAACTAGACAAAATAATTTGATTGAACACGTCCGTTTGCCATATAAACTGGAGCACTTGTTACGCATACAAATTTAGCACTTGACCGTACGCCATATACGAAAAAGGGCATCAAATGAAGATTTTAGGGTTTGCCTTCTTGACGTGCAATCGGCGGTGGTTTATATGTTTCGCATGTTTATAGTTTGTGATCATTATTATGTTTTGGTTAAGTGGTTATTTACTTACAGGATACCAAAACCAATAAACACATCAGCCGCAAGTATTTATAAATGGACTTGTTGATTTCGAAGCATCGCCGCAAATATGAATAGGAAGGAAAGTGAGTCATCCTGTTGAGTATTTTATTTTTTTTTTTCTTTGATTTTCTAAACAGACATTGGAATTGATTTTGCTACAATCATAAAATAAATACTCAGCTAAAATGTGCATTGAATATATTATTTTTGGGTGTTAAAATTATTTTAGTAATTTATTTGATGTTCTTCTTGAAGACCAAATTGGAAACGAAATTTTTTGTATTTTGTCAGCTTTGGAAAAAAGTTGGGTTAAAGTCGAAATATCAAAGAAAAATTGGTTGAGCTTAACATCCCATCTGGCGAAATCCATCTCAAATCAGACTTTAGATCTTGGGAATTAAAATACTGATAAGCTATTGGTAACCTTTTCGATATGATTGCCATATATTTTGCTTTGAAATGAGAGAATGACAAATGCTTCCATGAAATTGCTTAATTTTTAATAGGCTTATAAAAAATAAGTTTTACCTAGCGTGGACGCGCCTTGGCTGTGATTTGGCAAAAACTCCAAATGTATTTCATGATGTATGTCATGAATAGCTTCTCAGTGTAAATTCAATTGCCGAACTAAGGGCTAAATTGTAAAAATCAAAAAATCAGGTTCGTTGTTCTTGAATTAACAGTTGTTCAGTAAAATTGATCGTATTATTAACTGAAACTTATAAATTTCCACAGATCTTAATGAAAAGATCTAACGGCAAACTCGTTATTAAGAGATACAAGGTGGGGATTGCTTACAGAGCCAAGTTACCTCAAACTTTATGCGATCTGATGCAGGAAGCACTGCGGGAGGTTTCTCTATGGACCGCCAGATACAGGCTCAGCGTCAATTCCAATCAAGCTGAACATGTCTTACATACCAAACGAAATAAAATAGGTCATTTAAACGTATCAGAACTAACGGTAATAGGCGTAGTTCCGAAAAAAATCTGAACTGGATAACGACATTCAATGGCAAAAAAGCATACCTACATTGCATTATATACGTGTAAAAGAGCCATCGGAAAACAATAGGGTGAGTACCCCCAATATATGTGTGATGATTTATACCGCGATTATCCTACTGTGATCATCATAAGTGGTGCTCTGAGCGCAACGCCCAGTGAAGCTCTTGAGATCATTCTTGCCATCCTATCGTTTGATCTAGCTAATTATTGAGCAGTGGCAATATCAGCCCTGTATTTAGAGAGACTTGTACTATTGGAACAATAAAAGTATAGGACACTCTCGCATATAATCAAATACAGTCCCAACACGAATCTCTGTGCGACCAAAACCGTTGTGCAAATCCACTTTATGGTAAATATTTCCACTAGGGATGATTTCGTGAGTCGGATAGGAGTCTTACTGTTAAAGGCTGCATTTCCATATATGCCAATAGTTTCAAGCTAACGGCGATTTGGAGGTGGAAACTATTCGAGGGACCTAGACCTCCAATTCTTCTCTATACTACCCGATCACTGTAGTGCCTTCCAGGCAAACGTATAAGCCATTATAGAAGCCGCAGTTAGGATAAGGAGACACATTATCGGCAGCGAAATCTTTATTTTCAGCGACAGCCAAACTGCTTTCAAATCTCCTGGCTCTTACTCTTTCAATTGGGGGTTAAGGTACTTGGCTTGGCTATCATACGTGGATCAGGGACTGGTATCAATCTTAGACCGGCCATAGTGACGAATTGTCACACGTGATTAGTTATCACGTCCTGCACGAGGTGCCCCTGCTTCTACTGATAATGGCGGATCTAGAGAGGACAACTCGATAAAACCCGCACCCCTGAGTCATTGTGCCGAACTCAGTGGAGGGAGGGCCCTGTTAAGGGTCAAGATCGGTACACAACGGTGACGAACTGGATTGTTAGGGATTTTGGTTTTGACTCTGTTTTGTACTTGATGACTTTGGGCTGGTAGGTGCGGTATTCTGCCACCTTAGTAGGTCGGGGTGCAACCTTACCGAAATGGCTGGTAGGCTAATGCGGCACCTGCCCACTTCCCGTTAAAACCGTGGCGGGCCTCAAGGTACGTTCCGGCTACGTCACCGTTAAGTTGGTGGTGTAAGTGCGGTTAAAAATTATCCCGCTTTGCGTCCGGTCTGGCTCTGAACGCATTACCCATAAGGTAATGCGTCAACCCTCGCGTGGCCTTCCGGCGTAGCATAGATAACCGCGAGACCGTTGAAGGGCGACTACACAATCGGCTCCGGATAGCGGTTTTGAGGGGGGGGGGGGACTTTTTAGAATGGACAAGACTAACACGAATGCGCCAAGTGTGTGGTGTGGAAGAAGAGCGGTTTTGATGGAAATCCGTCAAATCAATCTTCAGCACTCTAAGGCGGCTTCCGCAAATTTGTTGCTCTGCCTTGAAAAAGGCGGAGCGGATATAGTCCTTGTCAAGGGATAATCTTTTACAGTCATTTAAATAGAAGAAAAAACTAATTATTATTTTTCTTAAAAATTAAACATTTGAAAGATTTCGGTATGCTTAATTCGAAAATGTAAGAAAAGGGTATCACTTCAAAGAAAAATATTCACTTGAAAAGCGAATAAATTCTAAGCTAAACTTTTTGAAATCAATTCATGTATCCACTTTTTTATGCAACTGAAACTGATAACTGACCTAGACCTCCAATTCTTCTCTATACTACCCGATCACTGTAATGCTTTCCAACCAAAAGTATAAGCCATTATGGAAGCCGCAGTTTGATAGGGACACACAATATCGGCAGCGAAATCTTTATTTTCAGCAACAGCCAGACTGCTTTTAAATCTCTTGGCTCTTACTCTTTCAGTTCGGAACTAACACTAAACCGTCGCCGATATCTTCAAGCGATGAGACAACAGAACCGTGTACATCTCACATGGGAAACTCCATTGCAGACAAACTAACCAAGCAGGCTATGATCAGCAGATTCTCCCTGACCAAGAACGCTTAGGCAATATTATGCTTAAGGAGCACATTTACCGTTAAGCCGACGACAACAATTACCGTGATAGAAGACATTGAAGGAAACCTGGCTTCTAAATAATCTCTGCCAGATCGTGGAGTATGGCATAAACGGCTTGGTAGCGTTTATCAGGCCATCAAAATAGTTCGAAAAGACAAGTTGATGGTATCTTTTCGCATTATTACAACGAGCCTAATGTCACTGGCCTAAGGGTGCCCTCGTGCAGCCATTTCAACTTAACCTAACCTTTTGAAAATATTTCACCACATAAACCAAATCGACGGTGCAAGGGTACTGGCACACCAGTTCTTGTGCCAATAGAAATTTTTCCTAAGTGGTTTTTAAAGGGTTTTACATCATTTGTTCAACACTCTTCGTAGGTAGTTCGGTTTCAAGCATATGCAACAATATTCAATCAAAACTTGCCTTAAATTATAATATTTTCCATTTATATTTAAGCGACAAACTTGGAGCTAATATCCATTCAGTGGCTACGTGTAGTGTTGTTGCCTGTCTTGAGTGACTTTAATAAAAGTAAATTTGTTTGTATTCAAAAATTATAAACTTGAGATACAAGAATGATAAATCTAACCTCTATATCAGTGACATATGTATATATATATGCCTTCTTATGTCTACCCACTTGAAGTAGCTGATTATTGACCCCTCCTGGCGTCTAAATGTTAGCTACTTACATACGTTGTTTACATCAATAGAAAAATAAAATTCATTTAACATTTTATGAGTATTTTTAAAGTGTTTCACCACTGGTTCCATACAAAACAATTGTCCCAAAAAAGTATTGATAATGTGAGAGAGTATTTGACAAGTAACTATAAATTCACATAATAAGTAAAATTCTTCAATAAAATATACATCAAACTACCATTGAATGACATGGTTGAGTTCCTTAATCGACATCACTCGATCACTAAATAAAAATCATTTTATATGGGTAATAAAAGTAAACCGTTATTTATGATCAAAGCAATTTTAGAATCATAAAGTCGTTAAAACATCACTTTAAAAGTACTTAACGTTTAAAAAGATTACTTTCAAGTGCTCGTTTTTTGGATCTGGGATAACCCATCCGCTAAATCCAAATTTTCTTATCAAAAATCCATGAGACAAAAAGAAAAAAACAAGAAGAATTGTTTACATTGCATTTTTATACGCAGACGTTCTCAGCGTTTTGAAGATTGTTCGGCGGCTGTCGGCATGCTTAAGTCGCATGGAAGAGTTTTGATTTTACTTCTTAGAAAAAACAAAAATCGACTTCCGTCTGATTGAACGCAATAACAGAAAAGATTTTTGTTCTATTTTCTATTTATTGTTTGCTAAGAGGTAAAAGGTTGCGAGTTAGACAAGGCCCAAGCTAGGAGGGTTGAACCTGCACGAGAAACCTTCCCCAAAATATCTAGGAATTAGTCTATACAGTAAGTTCTCGTGAAAGCTCAGGCCTCGGCGGTACTTTATGCTTGTAAAAGAATGCTCCGGTGTACGAGGGGTCTATCTCCGTCTCTCTCATTGGATGTTTACAGCGATGGTAAATCCTGTCCTATACTATGGATTCCTTGTTTTTTGAACGGCCACACAAAAAAGTACATTACTTAAGAAACAATATTGGGTATCAACTCTAAGCATAACGGGAGCCCTACGGTATGCTATTATGTATGTAATAAACCGTTAATAACTGCAACGAGACTCAATGACTCGGAGCAGTTTGAGCGCAGACCATACCGCCATAGTAGTATAGCGTCATCAAGTATTGGACGAACATACTACCTATTTCCCTACCTGCGCTTCGATGGGTCTGCTAGAGCCACAACAAAGATGGATATATGGCTCAAATGGGCAGACGAGTAGATACGCACATACACTGATGGTTCAAAAACAATAGGAGCAGTAGTGCACCTAAAACAGTAGATACACTGAAGGAAAATAATATTTGGAGTCGGCGTAAAACAATTAGGTCTCGTCCCACCAAGTTGTAGGAAAAACTTAAAGGGAGCACAACGCAAATGGAAGAGAGGCTGGGCATAAAATCTCTTCGAAGGTTATCGCGCCTTGCCTTTTTATTTTTTTCATTTTTATAATATCTAAAAGTGCATTAGAGTATAAGAAATACCTGGAAAGAATCGGGATAGGGAGAAATATACATTTATATTGGATCCCTGGTCGTATGGGGATAGATGGAAATATAAAAGCGGATGAGTTAGCTAAACAGGTCGCATCCCTCGCAGCTTGTACCATAGACATCACAATAACATTAAAGGAGATTAAAAGAAAGCGCAATTTGCACATGATCGAATAAAGAGGAAATGCGAGGAACCCAGCGCAGGGCTGCAAAGTGTTGAAGATCATCAGCTACTCTTATCATTACAAAATACTAATAATGGGTAATCTGACTATGCACTGTCCTCTGGCGTCACATGCTTTTAAACTAAGCCTTGTCAGTGATAGCAGATGTTGGATTTGGGGATTGGAGGAGAAAACGATTGAGCAAATTTTGTGCCAGTGCCCTGCGCTCGCCAAGCTAAGATTCTAACTGTTAGGAGTGGAACAGCTATGAGATCTATATGCAGCAAGTAGCATAGGTCCTAGAAAGCTTTTAGTGTTTTCCAAACGGACGGCGTTATTTTATAAAAAAGTCCTGGTTTCTTATATGATAGGGTTTCTCAATTTGGTCGTTGAGCAAACTTCTGTTAACACTGACTCATTCAGCCCATGTGGACCGACCAGTCCAACCTAACATGCCTAGTGCACATATCTCAATCGATAATGTATTTGACGAAAAATCATTCAAAAAATATTTGATTTACTGCTTCCATACCGTATACTACAATTAAATTTGTTTCCTTATTTTATTTTTGCAATTTCTGTTCTAAATAATTTGGACCACCAAATTTGACAAGAACTTATGCTCATGACGCGTTAACCAGCTGTAGGCGTAGAGTATAAAAAAAGAACACAAATTATCGTCAGCTATTAAGCATTTATGTAGCCAAATGGATTTGAGGGTGATTTGTTAACGCTAATATGTCCTACTAAATAAATGACTGACTGGCACGTGGTGACACGATGTCAACAACAATTTCACGATGATTAAACACTCGAGCGTCTTGTGTAACGATCGTTTAAATATTTTATTTTAGTTAGCAACTAGCTAGTTCGACTGCGGGGTATCTACAAGAAAAAGTACGTAGTGATTTGTACTTACCAGTACCTGAGGAGCCCGTTTTCAAAAGAAACCGAATATTTCAGTCCGTTACGAATCTGATATGGAACTCAAACTCCATGAGGGTGTTGCTAAAGCAATTTTCATCACAATATCAAAAAGGGGACTACTTTTCGGATTATTTAAATTATTTCGGGACTTTTTCGAACGTATTGTTTCGGGACCTTTTTCTTTTTTTTTAATAGTTTTAATACATTTTCGGTATAATTTCGGAACCATCTGTAGATTATATGCGCGGTTATTTCGGGAAATTTATGGGACTAGTTTCCGGATTAATTCAATTATTCTACGACTTTTTCGAATGCTTTCCGTATTGATCCGACATGCTTTCGAGATAATTTCAACGCTATTATTCGGAACTATCTTCCCAATAGTTTCGATGAATCCAAGACTATTTCGGGGTTTATTCGAAAGTATTCCGGAATCATTTCGGAATCAATTGGAAATCAGTCAGTTCATTCTAGGACTATTTCGGTATCATTACTGAGTGGTATATGAAGTCTACTTGAGTTGTGTTTGGGATCATTTAAAGACTGTTTTGTTATTGTTACAGAACTATTCCGTGATAATTTCAAGATATTTGGTAGAATTTCCGCGATTATTTCGACAAAGTTTTCGGGAATCAATTAGAGATTCTCCAGGATTATTGCATTAACTAAATGGAGCTATACCCTTTAATTTATCTTTACCTTCATAATTTAAATAGCTTTGGCTAATCTATAAGTGCACCAAGTACAGACCTATCTATGAAATCCGAAAATAGGAGCAATCAGGAAAACTATCGCTTTTTCTTTCTCTCCCATTATGAGAGTTGAATTGGTGAATACGAATCTACTACTAGGACTATCCTTTTTGTGATGCAGTGTTGTCTAAGCTTTGGGCAATTGAGGGCGAGCAGTTTAATAAGAGTTATAAATGAGTAATTTTATGTGCTTGTAAGCGTATGAGTCGTGGCACAGTGGCTGACGTACCCGACCAAACGCCCGGGGTTGCGGGTTCAACTCCCACCAAGCATTCCTTTTTTTAAATTTATAAATTATTATTATTAATGGACTGTATTGAGTTTATGGGGTTTTTGATTTAATGTATTCCATTTATTGAGTTGGGTAGTTTTAGTGTTATTGGTGTATTTAAGTCATGGGAGGATGCATAGCATCAGTACACCTTTATTTATTTAATTTGGGGGCGAGCACTGGGGGGCTCTGAGGCTTCGCTCTACTGAGCCACCTCATCCTCTATTTGAAGAACCCTTTAAAATGTGATATGGAGGCGAGCACGGGACGGCTCTGAGGTATTGGCACCCCATTTTCTACAAGAAAAACCTCTATTTATTTAATTTGGGGCGAGCGTTGGGCACTCTGAGGTTTCGCTCTAATGAGCCACCCCATCTTCTATTTGAAGAACCCCTTCAAAGTGTGATATGGAGGCGAGCACTGGGCTCTGATGTATTAGCACACCATCCGAAGAACCTCGATTTTAATTAAAAAACTCAAACTATGTCTTTAGAATATTTCACTAACCAGTTGAGAATTACAAGCACACTCAATGGCTACTGAAACAAACGAACGAAAAATGTTCATAGTTTAAGTCGCTTAAACAAGTGTCTTTCTAGTAGTGGATCCGTTTTCAAAAGTTCAAATCCGCCTTTAGGGCTGTGAGCACAAAGTTGTTTGAAGGATACTTGAATGCAAAATGAAAGTGTGATATGAACACAAACCAAACTTATTAAGTTAGTCAATGGATCGACGGATCGGGCTTGGTTCTTTCAATTCCTTTAAACGTTTTTTATCTAAAAGACCCGGTTGTGCGGATACACTTCCTCGAAACTAGACATCGCTAAAACATATGCAAGTACGTATGAATGTGATATATTTTTCGTATATATAACTACATATATCTGCGGCATTGATGTTAGCGGCAATGCTAGCTTGGCGTCATTGTAGCGCCGCTGGCGGTGTTGGTGATGACGGTGACAATAAAGCACTGACAGTTGACATGACGACACACTTTGCATACGCTATGCATTCCAAAAGTGTCTGACAGCCGCAACTTGGCGCAGTCTGTCAGCAAGGCAACAAAGCTACTGAAAAAGGAACTGCCATCGGCACTTGCTAAGTGACAGAAGCGTAGAGTCCGCGTGATCAACTGCCGATTGCGGCGGGGTGATGACTGTTGGCCGCATCACGACCGCGATCATTACTCATTAGAACTACTTGCAACAATGATTAATTTTGAGAACTTTTAATTTGAAAAAAAAAGAAAGCTCAATGTTTTAAAAAAAAGTGCGAAAGGAAATGAAAAACCAAAAAAAAGAAGAAAAAATTAAGTTAGAGAATTGAGGAGCCCTTACACCTTTGCGGTCGATATAATGGAACGTATATATCAAATACCTTGACAGCGCAATGCGCCACAATGACGATCAGCCGATGCCAAAGTGGCATCCATGCCAGCGCGTACGTGTTGCAATCTGGTGCGGGTGACGTTGCACGGCGTAGAAGTAATTTAAGGGCACTTTGATTGATATGCGACAATCCATAGGGATTTGAAGAGGATGAGCGTTTGTGTTTGAAAAAAATTAGTAAATAGAAAATAGGAACAAAATAAACAAAAAAATGTTGCTTTTTATTTTTAAACATAACACATCGATATTTGATGTATAAAAAGCAACATACCGAGTATCGGTGGACAAAGAATAATACGGATTTTCTATTTATTCTCAATGTTGACAAGTTATGTCAAATTGTGGTGGCAAATTAATTATAGACTTACACATTTGTCAAATGTGTGTGTGACATCCCATTCAAATTATTTCGACATGTTTGTAAAATATTGATGATTTAAATGTTCTATACATAGGAGTAAACATCATCGGATATCAGGTTTGAGGGTTCTTAGGTAGTATTCTATCACTGACCACAGATATATTCAGTTCTGAGTGAATGAAATGCGTATTGGTAACATTAAAAGCGCTAAAAGCACTAACTGGGCCCTGTATTGCAGAAAGTTGAAGGAGCTACTGCCTGCGGCAACTGTCATGGCTTGGGACTTGTCTGAAACTGCGATAAATTCTCTGTAAGAGATATTTAAAAAAAAAAATAAATGTAAGGCGCGATAACCTCCGAAGAGATCTAAGGCCGAGCTTCTCTTCCAATTTGCGTCGTGCTCCTCTTGATTTTTCCCTACAAATTGGCCGGACGGGACCTACATGTTTTATGCCGACTCCGAACGGCATCTGCAAGGCAGATGAGTTTTCACTGAGAGCTTTTCATGGCAGAAATACAATCGGAGCGCTTGCCAGACACTGCCGAGGGGCGACCCCGCTTAGAAAAATTTTCTTCTAATTGAAAAATCTTATTTCTAAAATTTTGATGTTGCTTTGCCCGGGAGTTGAACCCAGGGCATACGGTGTGATAGGCGGAGCACGCTACCATCACACCACGGTGGCCGCTATTAGATATTTACCACGGAAATTATTTACGCCTTTAATAGTATTTTCAAATGAAAACTTGCAGAGGGGTGTTGTGGGGGGAGGTAGGCCAAACCCCTTGCTTGTCGGAATATATCGTTAATCTCAGAGTTTCCAGTAGATGGCTCTTCAAAAGAGCTAGGCGAAGTAAGCTAATGTGGTCTTGGAATTCGTCAACGCCCATTTAAGGACATTCAAATCTTAAATAAGGATAGACAAGTAAAATTTGTATTGAAATGTGTGCAAAAACGTTAACTACTTAATCCGAGAGGCTCACGAAAACTCTCTCCCATCCAACCTGTTTAGGAACTTGAGCGAAGTGAGTAGTGGCTGGTTGATTTTATTTATTTATTTATTTATTACGACTCTAAGAGACTAGATCAACTCCTAAAAGCTTTATTGCATTAATTAACAATATGTACTATTAACGAAATTGAACTTAAATTAGTATTTG